>NC_028458.1:49446970-49479662 GCF_000263155.2 Setaria italica | reverse complement strand
TTAGCCATTTTTACTCCATTGTTGGCTTTGGGCACATTGCAAATTTCCTTAACTGTACTGGAAACATTTTTTTTTTGCCAACTGTCAACACTGTGTTTGATTTGAAGAAGAGGACACAGTGTGTCTGCCACCTGGAGATTTTTGCAGTTGAATTGCGTTTGCATTTTTATACCTGATGTATTGGCGCAAAAAGTTACCAATATTTGGACTCTGAGTAGTCTTTATTTGGCTTTGATGCTGTTTGTCCATACATTTGGTTTGGTGGATAGTAGCTGATGAATTGTGAAATTCCCTTTTTAAGGTATTTTCAAGAAGTCTGTTCTATTTAATGATACGAGGGCACGAGGCTATGCATAATCTGCACAAAAAGTTACTATTTGCTGGACTCTGAGTAATCAAAATTTGGCTTTGATGTTGCCTGTCCATAAAATTGGTATGGTGGATAGTGGATGATGAATTGTGAATTTCCTTCTTGACAGTAATTTTAGAAACTCTATTACATAATGGTACGAAGCTATGCATAATCTGTGCGACCCCTTACGGTTAGCATTTTTTTTCTGTGCTGCTTATGGAATCTAATCTGTTAGAGGAGTCCTTGCTAATTCAGATAAGATTATGCCATTATGGCTTTAAAAAGTACTTTCAACAAACCGGTGTATCTAATAGAACAAAAAACAGGCTTTTGGAAAGCCATCTCAGTTCCCATCAGAGCCTTGTAGAATTAGTGTTAACATGAACTACTAAAAGATGATAGAATGGATAAATGAGAAACACATTAGCAGACCACTGGTTTCATGTAACCTGTTTTTTCTCTCTTCCAGATGAGAAACAGTAGAAGAGCAAACTAGTACTTAATGTTTGATTATATTGATAAAATACTATGTACGTTATTTACAAGTCCCTCCTGAAGGAAAAAACAGAAAGAAAAATAAAAGTAAAACAGTTACTTTTTAGTTTATCAGGGCAGGTTTGTCTCCCTTTGATCTGCAAAGAAGATGGACAATATCTTGAAAAGTGCTTCCTAAGCATAGAAGGCATATATTACTAATGGAGACGACTTGGACTCTCCTGCAAAACGAAATTCTAACTGCAGATAGCTTGCAAGGAGAGGATGGACTACAGTTCTAATTTGCAAACTTTGACCCCAGCTGCCTCAAAACACAAAGCATACTACCTTATATTGTTCCTTTGCACAGGATGTTTGGACAAAAAAAATAACTGGATGGGCATGACTGACTGAAGCTCTAGTCTGCAATTGCAAAATGCCTCCATGGACAAATGGTGGTGCTGGATTTTAATGTTTGTACCGAAGGAAAGAAGAAAGGAAGTGAGCGGCATCATTATCTACTCCTGGGGAACCTATGGGATGAACCAAACCATAGACTGTTTCAAAAATCAACTCTGACAACCAGATAGAACCCACTACCTGATCTCGGAGGACATTTCTCAAAGAAATTTAGCATTAGGAGGCTAAACTTTTATGAACAGCTTTATGAGCAATCAGTTCTCATTTTTTGTAAATTGTAAGTTTTTATTGTTTGGATCTGCTGATGCAATCCAATGTACCTTTCAAAAGAATGTGTTTCCCTTTTTAATTAAGATGGCAGCGCTCCTGCCTTCCTTTTTTAAATAAGAACCAAAATATGTACTTTTACTTATCTGTTCATAGGTAGTTTATTTGGATATCTGTATGAATGTAGTAACCATATATTTTCTTACTTGTCAGGTGAAACTTCTACGGACTGGGACAAGGCTTGGTCTACATTTAAGAACAAAGGGAAGAGGACCCTATTTTCGGATTTCTCACCAAACAAGTATGTGACCTGGAACCCACGGCGCAGTGAGTATCCATTGGCAGAAGAGGTTGATCCAATCAAGAGAACTGAAAGATCTAACTTGATGCTGTGGACAAGTCCCCAGTTTACCTTGGTGGGGGCAATTATCATCGTCTTGACATTACTAATCTATACGATAGTTGTCCCTCCCAAGTAACTGCAGAAGTGGCAGCTAGGAGGAGCTGTAAGCCAAGACTTCAACTGGGAAGTCTGTATTGTACATTTTGCGTGTACTATACAAACTATAGAAGTATTGCTTCAATTGCAATCAATTAGTATATAATAGCACATCCGTTCCATTTTGGAGGTTTTTCTTCACTCGTATATTAAATGGCTGCTCTTGAGTCTTGATTCTTCACTCGTATAGCGAAGAAATATTTGGGTCAGGTAGAATAATGATATGTTGATCAGTATTCAATAATCATAGTCCATGTCGATGCTCCTGATGTGAGTTTTGTGTATTCTCAGTAACTGCAATGTGTGATCACCAAATATTAGCTGTATTAATAAGTGGCAGGTAGTTTGTAGTGTTGGGACTGCTTGGGCAAGTGGACATGTGCAAAATTTCAGTTAGAAACTGATGGAGCCCATGAGAATCACGTTTCTCATTACAGACAAATTCAAGTCAAAGACGACAGATCATTTTCTTCTTACAATAATAAGCCCTAGGCAGACAGGAATCTTGCTTAGATGTAAAGCAATGTAACAAACTTTTCCTAGGCCCCAGATAATTGGCATATGTCTCTTGTATTGGAGGCACCAGATGGGGTGTCTCAACATCCTGTTGAGTACATAGAGAAATGCAATTCTAAATAACATGTTAGGGCTCTCAAGTTATCTTCAGTGACTTGGTCGTTGCATCTTTCTATTCAGCATCTTGGATCTAGTCAAACAGTGGTTTTCATCCTTCAGACTTGAATAGTCTCCAAGTTTGGACTCCCTTATGGGTTGCTGCAGTGTTGGTCTAGTGAAGAGAGATTGGTTTGATTCTAAAATCAAAGCCTATAAGTTTTAGCATTTCTAAGACAGTAGAATGTTGAGAGTATCTGGAGCTGGTTTTGTATTACCTTCAATCCTTTACTTATGACAGGAATTGTTTACATTTCAGCCAAAAACAGTGTATAACATTTAATTTACACTGTTTTGTGAATTATTACCATGATAGTTATTTTTGTCTCCTTTTGTTACTCTTGCACTGCCTTTGATTCCAGACACTTGCAAACAGAAAATTGGTCCATGCTGGTGACCATGACTTTTATCCCAATGTGAACGGAATAAGGGGGTGTTTGGATACGAGGTGCTAAACTTTAATAGTGTCACATCGAATGTTCGGATCCTAATTAGAAAAATTAAACATAAGCTAATTATAAAATTAATTGCAGAACCCTGTGCTAATTCGCGAGACGAATCTATTAAGCCTAATTAATTCACCATTAGCAAATGGTTACTGTAGCACCACATTATCAAATCATGGACTGATTAGGCTTAATAGATTCGTCTCGCGAATTACACTCCAACTGTGCAATTAGTTTTGTAATCAGTCTATATTTAATACTTCTAATTAGCATCCAAACATCCGATGTGACAGGTGTTAAACTTTAATAGGGTGGAGCCAAACAGGCCCTTAGGTCGGTCACAGGGGTAGTGTGTCATTCAAGTCAACTTCTCTCTCGATGTCTAAATAATTTTTTATAACATCTTGAGTCCATCTGTTCCTGTATTTTAATGGTTGATTGATTGTGCATTATTGTACCGATTATCAAAAGATGTCTTAGTTTATGTCTGCTTTCTGGGCACTTGCAATATCCATGTCTAACAGAGAATCAGACTGCATGATTTTCAGTGCTGAATCTGATAGCTTCCTGGCATGAAAGATTCTCTATTTTTCATCTCCTGTTCTTGTCTGGAGACCCATCCCCATATCCCATTGCTAGAGACAGATTAATGCTTAGAATCACCGCGGGCAATTGGACAGCCACAGAAGGGCGTACTTTTCTATTCCAATCCAGCTGGAATGATGAATCGTGAACCTAGCCAGTCGTAATCCAACATTTTTCAGATCAGCTTTGTGACCACTCCACCCAAACACCAGATTGGCTTGTCACCATTGTTCTTGTAAATCAGATTTGATTGCTGGCAACCAGCAAATGTGGTTGATTATTCCAATATTAGTAGTACTTCTATTATTATTTTCACATTGTATTGCACAAAAAACAGTCTTTCTGAACTGAATGCAAGACACGGTCTCACTGAATGGAAGACAGAGTCACTCCTGAATATGTACAAGCAGAGTCTTGCCAGTGTATCTCAAGGTTTCAGACAGAGAAATGAGACTGAGCAAAGGTGCAAGTCCAAAGAGCTTCCAGAAGTTTTCAAACTTCAGAGAGCACCTTGCTCCCCAAGGATTCAAGGAAGCTTGGCCCTTACTCTACCCAGTGCCCTCCGGCCCTCCCTGACACAGCATCCCATCAACGGCTATAAAATGGCAGCGCCGTCGCCTCCCCCTGTCACTCACTCACTCTGACATCAGACACAACACACCACAGCACAGAGCACACGGCTCTTCTGTCCCCAAATTTCCGTGCCTTCCTGAGCAAGAAGGCGCCCGCGGCGGCGATGGAGCGGCGGCCGCAGCAGCAGGCGGCCAGGCGGACCCTTCCGCGGCGCGGCCAGATCAAGGTGCGCATCTTTGCGAGCCTGTTCCGGTGCCTCGTCCCCAAGGCAGCAGCGCGCAAGGAAGGCGGCAAGAACAAGGAAGTCAGCAGCCGCCGCGTCTCCCCCAGTGGTTGATGCGGTCTGGGCGAGGGGAAGATGGCCAGGATTCTGGAGAATCAAGAATTGGGTCGCTGCGACCCGGTGAGAAATGCCGCGGCGCCGGACCGCCGGTCCTTGAACCGGTGGAGAGCCGGGGTGGGGTTGGTTGGGGTGTGCGCGTGAGTAAGCTGAATCCGTGATAATGGTATAGCCGTGTGGCATTCGGAGTTTCAGAATTCAGACAGGGCAGGGAATAATCTGAATTCAGAAGCTCTCGGTGATCAGATGGAGTCTCTGAACTCCGGCTTCGGCTGGAGTGCTCTGTACTCTCTAGCCTATGTTCTTTAGCACCAATTATAATCTGTAGTAGTATGGGGAATTTTCTCTTTTTTTCCTTTTGAGATCAGTGCCGTGTGGGTGCTTATGTCGAACGTTGCAATTGCAATTGATGTAGTGGTTGTGAATTTCCGTTATGCTCAGCATTGTGATTGTGTACTCTGTTTCTTTCACTTGAACAAGCTTTTGTTCTTCTCTTTTTATGACGATGCATGGGTACTTACTGAAAGAAGTTTGAAACTACAATGATCGCGTATTGGATACAGATTCTTCTCCGTTAGGTATCCGCCACCGATGTTCATTCGATACGAATCGGACAAGCATTGAACACGCTTTCTGCCTCTGAATGCAGACAGTACGTATTAGATACAATAGTTTCAGAATTCAGGCAGGGCAGTGAATAATCTGAATTCGGAAGCTTTCGGTGAACAAGTGGAGCCTGAACTCTGGCATCAGCCTGTGTTCTTTTCGCAGTAGCCTGTAGTTCTTTCCCCTTTCCTTTTGAGATCGCTGTCCTGTGGGTGGTTATATCGAACATTGCCAGATGCCATTTGATGTGGAGGTGAAGAATTCCTGGTCTGCGTTGAGTGTAATCTGTTTCTTCCCGTTGAAAAACGCTCTCCTCTTCTCCAATCCAGATGCATCGATATTTACAGAAAATATGATGCGCGGATACTTGCAGATTCTGGCGTATGGGACACCGATACTCCTATACTTACCGGACAAGCACCAGTGCACCACAAATGCACTTGCAGATCTGGCTGTGTTCTTCATGCTCTTTCCTCTTTCCCCATTGTGCATTCGGTTCCACTTCCCCTCCCCAAACCCCAGTGGTCTTGAGCCTTGGATCCGGATGGCAGAGGCTCTGGAAGTTGGCACAGTTCCCTTTGCTGCGAGGGTCTTGTAAATCGAGGTGCTTGTGCTTCACGGCGAAGTCTTGCCCTGGAAGCTTATCTGCTGATTGGGCCCGACACGGCATCAGCAGTTATGCTAGCGGAACAAGAAAAGTGGCGAGCCTTTTGGTCCCACTGACTGGCCGACTCGGACTGAAGCAGCAGAAAATTTGCCTTCGTCATCCACACAGGGATGCAAGCGGGGCGGGTTGCGGCTGCCCGCCCCGCGGCCGCATGCGCCGGGCGCCGCGAGCTATCCTGCGGGCACACGCGGCGGCCCGCATCTCGCCGCAAAGCTCCTGCGGGCACGAGCAGGCAAACAGCGCCTTCCCGCGGGCACGTCCCAAAGCTAATCAAGCCAATATATGTAAATATACCAGTCCATAAAATAAACTTTAAAATTCACCAAAAATAAGAAAAAATTCTAAAAATCATAAAGAACAAAAACTACGTTTACGGTCATGATTGTATATTTGTTTATTACAATACAACAAAGACTGCCGATTAGGAACATAGACTAAGATGAAATGAAATTCACAAATACAAGAGAACCAGTTGCTCAGAACATGCACACAAAGCAAGAGTGCCGATCAGGAACCAATACTAAAGATGGCAGCTTATTGAATAGAACATGGCTTCATAGAATAATCAGCTGCAATTGCACTAGCGTAACTTGATGATCTTGCCCCTGTGGATCGGAGTTGCTGGCACAATGATCTGTAAGCATTCGGACATCTAGATTTGCAAGACTATTGACATCTTATGACTGACAAAACAATATAGTAATGTGCATACCTCATTCATCATTAAAAAAAATACTAGTCTCAAAGATAGGCTCAGGATTCTTTCCATAATAATATATAAACTTAAGGACGTGACAATACAATATAACATCTGCACATCCTGCATTTCTGCAAGACTGGATGTCCCATGCAGCTAGCTCAATTCCCTCCGTCCCAAAAAAAAAAGCAACACCCGCTTCTCGAAAAGTTAAACAGTTCCAAATTTAACCAAATTTATAAAAAAGATACTAGCATTCACGTCTCCAAATAGATTAGTATGAAAATATATTACATGATTAATCTATTAATATTTATTTTATACCATAAATATTAATACTATTTTATATAAATTTAATCAAATTTAAAATTGGTTGACTTCTCGTGAAACGAGATTACATACTTTTGACGGTACATACTTTTTTTTTACGGAGGGAGTAATCATGTGCAGTACAATCAGAGAATTTGCAGAATAGATGCATGTCCTCTAGTTCATTTGTCACAGAGCTCTCACGTTGCTTTCACCGACTGTGAAGTCAAGTTTTCTCATGAAATTAGGGGTGTTTGGATACGAGGTGCTAAATTTTAACATGCCGGATGCTAATTAAAAGGATTAAGCATAAACATAAGCTAATTATAAAACTAATTGCACAGATGGAGTCTAATTCGCGAGACAAATCTATTAAAGCTAATCAATCAATCATTAGATTGGTTACTGTAGCACCATATTGTCAAATCATGGTATAATTAGGCTGTAATTAGGT
Organism: Setaria italica; assembly: GCF_000263155.2. Lineage (NCBI taxonomy): Eukaryota > Viridiplantae > Streptophyta > Magnoliopsida > Poales > Poaceae > Setaria > Setaria italica. The sequence goes on along the minus strand of NC_028458.1, from coordinate 49,472,301 downwards.
TTAATAGATTCGTCTCGCGAATTAGACTTCATCTGTGTAATTAATTTTGTAATTAGATAATTAGTATCGAACATCCATTGTGACCCGGCGCATCCTCGGTCCCCTCCTCTCCCGACGGCGGCACCCCTCCCTGAGCCCCTCCTCTCCCGGCGGCGGTGGGCTGGCGCGGAGGAGAGGAGCTGCAGCGCCCCTTCTTCTCCTCCCGGGCGCAAGCAGTAGCAGCAGGGGAGCCGCTCCGTTTCCACCACTCGAGCAGGCAGCGGCGCAACTGGTGCTCGCCGGCACTTCCTCGCCGGTGCCAGGCGGGCCCCTCCGGCGATTTCCCTCTCCGTCCCCGCTCCTCTTTGTCCCGGTGCAAGCTACACGAGCGAAACTGTGCACGAGAGGAACTGAGGGGCCCCTCCGGCGATTGCTGCGTGTCAACTGTGGTCTGTGACGGGGCATGAAGAACAAGCAAGAAGAAACGCGGATGGTAGTAGATGGATAAGGGCTCTGTTTAGTTCCCCCAAAATCCCAACTTTGACACTATGCAAAAAGAAGATTCTCATCACATCAAACTTGCGGTACATGCATGAAGTACTAAATGGAGACGAAATCAAAAACTAATTGCAGAATTTCGTTGTACTTTGCGAGATGAATCTTTTGAGCCTAATTAGTCAATGTTTGGATAATAATTCACAATATAAACGAAATGATATAGTTGCGTATTTATGGCAAAATGCAAACTCTACCACTTCCAATTTGGGAACTAAACAAGGCCAAGATGAGCTGCTGCTGGTGTGTGGTGTGTGCGCGTGCAGATGGAATGAGCTCATGGACAGGTGGTCCTACATGTCATACTGTCATAGTAACAGCAGTTTGTGATTTATTTTTTATTATTTGATCCACTAATCGTTCTCCATGCACTAAACTTGTTAATCTCGGGAGGAAAGAGAGATAAACAAAGAAAGGAGCAGCGCATAGGAGAGAAAGAAGGGAGAGAGAATGAAAGGGAACGAGAGGCTGACAGATTAGGCCCACATGTCAGTTATCTCTGCTAACAGTTCACGCCAAATGATTTTTAGCTTTCTCACAATTCACGGTAGCTTTTCAATAGCTCACAGCCCACCACACCCAAACAGACTTGAATATTATCATACTAAAACAACCATCCAATTGCACTGAACTGAACAAACTATGGCATGCTTTTCACAAATAAATGTATCATGTCACTCAAAAGATCGGCACCAATAGGTAGAACGCAATCAATCACTAGCAGTAGAAGTGTAGATCATAGGTCATAGAAAAATAGAGCAAATTCATGAGATTATTAATCGGAAAAAAGGACATGAAAATCAGGATGTTGTCCCTTCACTTCAGCCTTCGGGCAAGCAGTTCAAAACTTCCACCACACGTTCGATTCGATTCGGTTCTTCTTCAATAGGACTAAAGTGGTAGGTCGAGTTAATCTGAACCTGTCTACAAGACCCGACGTCTGCATCAAGAATGGTGTCGTTGTTTTGGATGCCATATCAGGAGCAGCTCCACCGTACCATTGTGTATGAGTACTTGCAATACAAACAAGAATACACAGTAATCAAATTAAGTTGCGTAGGCAATTTGTCATCACTTATCACCTCGTCAAATATGTCGAGCAAAAACTAACAGAGATTCAGAGAAGATGCATAGCTCGGAACGGGAGAAACGCTTTCCGAGCTTCTTCCCGCTTGCATCCCAAATTCCCGGAGACAAATAAACAAGATGAATCGAAACTTTAGTAGGTGAATCATCTATACCGGGGGGAGGAACGAAGATTTTACACGCGTACCATGAGCACGGCGCAACGAGGATGGCGGCGCGCCGGCGCCCCTCTGTTCCCAATCCCCTTTCTCCGGATCCCGACGGTGCCCTCTTTCGTTTTTTTGCGGGCTCGCGGCGCCGCCGGGCCCCGTTGGCTGGCCCGCTTAACGCCGCATCGCCATGCGGGCAAAATTGAGACCGTCCAGCGGGTTGCGGTGCGGGTTTGTCCAGCGGGCTTGCGGCAATGACCCGATACCACTGGCACTGCTTTTCTTTTCATGGCGTGCGGCTCTTTTGCTCTGAATTTTTTTTTTTGTTTTGGACGTTTTGGATCATGAGATGACGGGAGGTGGTTGTGTCGAGCCCCGGTTGGCTAAAAACGGCGTGGGTTCTCGCTCGGCGTGACAATCCACCTGGATTTCGTCAAAACTTGATCGTGAAACATTTCCCAATTGGTGGGTAGTAGTAATATCTTCGCAATGCAATTCGTAGAGTCTTCCTAGGTGAACTGGCTGTTAAGTTTGCTAGATGTGTATAATTGCTTACTGCTTCCGTGCTCACTCGTTCTAGTTTGCTATGAATAACCTGTCAGCGTTGGCAGTGAATCACCCGTGTGACGGCAGGATCCCGCTTCGTTAAGGAAGAAATCGATAGATCCTATTCGTTTTGACTTTTTCTACATACATAATTTTTACTACATATCTAGATATAGTATATATCTAGGTGCATATCAAAATTTATGTAATAAAAAAATCAAAATGAATACTAATTTGGGACGAATGGAGTATTAAAAAGGTGCATATGATGCCCGTGTGCAAAACTCTTCTCTTAGCTTTAGGTTAAATATCTGGGGTTTTTTTTGGAGATTTGGGCTTCTTTAAAAAATGTTGGGTTTTTTTTGGAGATTTGGGCTTCTTTAAAAAATAACATTTAAGGTGCAAACTGCACTTATTTCTTTAAGCTAAGTAATGAGGTCATATAAACCAAAACGAACAGGTAACAGTAACACTACCTAATGCCGATGCACCACATGAAAGGTGGGGCCCCAAGCTAGTTTCTTTTTTTTAGTCACCGGAGGAGAGAATCCCCACTTTGGGTAGGTCAAAATATTAAAGATTTTCAGCGATAAAAAGCGGAGGAAAAGATACAACCGGATACAACAGAGACGCCACATACACTTTCAAAAGTCAAGGTACAAGCCGAAGGACAACCACCAATCGCTGACTAGAGCCACCATTGAATAACATACTAAGCCTTCCACCAATCGCTGACTAGAGCCGCCACTGAACAACATACTCGCCCAGAGAGCCATGGCTGTTGCACATCCATACCATCCCTCGCAGCTACGTCGCTCCACTGTCACCCTCCATCTAAGAGTCAGGCCAACAGAGTGGGACTAAAGATGGTAGGAGGAACCCTTGAAGCTGATGGTAACACCTTTCGTAGCACGTCCGAGTTCCACCCACCGCCATCCAACGTCGTACAAGGGGAGGAAGCCTCATAGGGGAATGATGGAAAAGATGAAAACACCACCCGACATAAGATTTGATGGCACCATCAACAAGAAGAGCACTGACGAAGTAGAGGTGCCAAATGCGGGACACTCGCCGAACCACGATGAAAGTCAACAACCTATATCAGCAGTTCCAAAAGAATGTACGCAGGTTGAGAACAGAGGCACCCAGTGTCACCAAGAGCACAGGGAAAATCGCAAGGAGCATTGTGAATGGCGGCATGAGGGGATCTCCAAAAGCGATGTCTTCACCAAGGGGACGACGTCGAATCGACGCCGCCATCGCTAGATAGGAAGATCGGAACGGATTTTCACCCGAAATCCCTCAAAATAGAACTTGGAGTAGGGGTCGGTGCTACGGCGATGTCTTCGAGAAGGAAGGTGAAGCCCAAGGACATCACCGCCGCCGACACCGGCATTACTCCGACCGCCCCCTGGCTTGGCTGGGGACGATGCGAGCGGAAGTAAGCTAGTTTCTTTTTCTTCTTCCCAACATTCATCTAAGATACCATGTATATTTTATGGATTTTGTGGAGAAATTATTTCCTTTTTGCGAAGGTGTAGTTTCTTTTTTAATACTTTCAAATCCTCAAAGGAGCCCTAGGTTAATCAGCAGGTGCGACAAACACAATTCTGTGGCTGCTAGCTCTGTGCAGTACTGCAGTGTGCTCGCCGCCTCGCCCCCCAGGCCCCCCCGGCCCCAGGCTAGAGGCCACCACCTTTTGGTTCCCACACGACGCAAGATACAAGATCTCGGTTCCATCTCGCTTTCCCCGGCACGGAATCCCCCCGAGATCGTGGTCGCGGATGGTAGGCCAGCAGGCCACCACTGCTCGGCACTTGGATCCTTGCCTCGGGGTTGGAGGGCTCACCGGCTCAGGCAAGGCCCCGCCCGGCCGGCGCCCCGTGACTTCACAGCGAAGAAAAAGGAGCCTCTCTCCCGTCCGTCCTGACGACACGCCGGGCCAGGCACCAGCAGTTCGGCGAGAGGCTCCTCATCCCCACCCTGGATCAGACGCCGGTCACGGTCAGCTCGTCAACCTGCATATGTTCATCGAACGTGCCTGCGGGCTGCGGATCCACGAGGAGCCCCCAAAAAAGACGCGGGTCATGATCAGGAGACGGAGACAGCAGAATCCAGGCGGGGTCACGAGGCGATCTCCACCGTCCAGGCCAGGATTGTGAGTGTGGAGAGAGTGTCCAGCCGGTGCAGCGCACGGCGGCGGCGCGGTGAGCCGGACGATGCGACGACGGTCACCGCCTCACCGGCGCTCACCGCGACGCGGTCGTGGATAAGATCGGGCGCCGAACGTGCCGCTGGCCACGAGCCCACGACGACTGGACGAGGATCCGTCCGAGCCCAAACAAAACCACCACGGCCAGCTGGCCACCAGAAAGAAAAGGAAGAGCGCTGGCCGTCGCCGGTCGGAGCCCCGGGGTCAACAAGTCGTCCAGGGCCACGTGCGTCGTACAAACATACGAGGCCCACGACGGTGACCTGACGGCTGATTTGCTTTGTTTTTTTTTGTTTGGGTTTTGCTTTTTCTGGGAGAACAAGGTCTTGTTTAGTTCCCAATTTAGGAATGGTAAAATTGGTATTTTGCCATAAATGCGCAACTGTAGCGTTTCGTTTGTATTTGTGAATTATTGTCCAAATATTGACTAATTAGGCTCAAAAGATTCGTCTCGCAAAGTACAACAAAACTGTGCAATTAGTTTTTGATTTCGTCTACATTTAGTACTCCATACATGTACCACAAGTTTGATGTGATGGGAAATCTTCTTTTTGCATAGTGTCAAAGTTGGGAATTTGGAGGGAACTAAACATGTCGCAAGAGGCAATCGTATGACTGCGATTGCGGCAATCGTTTCATCTCCCGAGACTTGAGACTTTCAGATCAGAGGCTGGTAGGTTGGCAGCGGCGAGCTGTACGCCTGTACCTGCATGCATCGGCTGATCGCCGTAGAATATTTGAGGCTTTTCTTTTTTTTAAAATAGTTGAGGCGGCCTGGCCAGACCTCTGTGTGACTCTGTCCCGATTCGTCGTGCCGGGCACCCTGTGACCTGTGCAGGGTAGGCACACTCCGTTGTCGTACGTGCGTCATTGGAGGACGTAGAGCCCAAGATCTAGGGTCACGTCATCGCAATTTGAAGCGAGCGAGGCCGAGTGAGAGACGCGCGACACGACACGATACACGTCCGGTACACCCACTTGTCTGTCTGACTGTCTCTGCTCGCCCACACACACCACTGACTACTGAATGTATCAATCACGTAACGGGACGGAGAACACTAGAACAGGAGCCACTGAATGAGCGACCAGCCGAGCTCACGTTCCGGATCGGAACTAGGAGCAGGCCAAGAACAGAGCAGCAGTTGCCAATAAGCACTAGCCCCCTTCACTCTTTCCGATCAGTTTGAATGCGAGATCAGGTAGTGCTGAAGGACTAGGACTAGTCGTCGACTGAAGTTCATCGGGTTTTCTTTTTTGCTTCCAAGTGCAAAAGACGAAAACATTGAGGGTAAAGAAATGAAATTTGCGTATATACAAGACAGGATCAGCACAGCAGTGCCAGTAGCACCTTCGCCTCACACTTCTGCGGCTCACTCGCGCACCAAACCACTCTTCGGCGGCGGCCTCTCCCACTCGCCGGCGGCGTTCCTTAGCTAGCGGTGTGCGTGCGCGACGCGTGCCATGGACGGGCAGGGCCACGGCGGCCAGAGGAAGAAGCCCCACGGCAACCCCAACCCCAGGAGGGGCAGCATCTTGATTGGGATCGTGAAAGAAATCACCGGCGGGAGCACCAGGAACCATGATGGAAGCGGCGCGCGGCGGTGGCAACGACAACGTTGGGGCGGAGCATACGCCGCCGCCGGCGGCGGTGCCAACAGTGATTTAGGGCCTGATCGGTTCACTAACCACCGCAGCCTGGCTTGTAGCTGCCATGCAGGCTCCTGCAGGCCAGGCTTGCTAGACTGCAGTGGCGCTTTGTTTGGCTCCCGTACCCACGTAGCCAGGCTTGCAGAAGAGATTGATTGGTTGGCTGCACAGCCGATTCTCATGTATCTGCAGAGCCGCTGCGTGGGTGCTTTTGCATGTCGAGAGCCTGACTCGCTGCCTGGACCAGGTAACCAAACTCTCCCTGCATTCGGTGAGCATGGTTCGGCAGCGCTGCGAACTAATCAGGCCCTTAGGCACCGCGGATCTTGCACAGTTGCACTCATGTATGGAATGGCAAATCACTTTGGTTGATTTTTTGCGAGCCAGACCTGAGGTGAACTCGCCCAGAGCCTACAACACCTTAGAGACCCCCCAAGACGGCGACATGGCGATTTACGTTGTGTTGATTGTGGTGTTTTCTTTTGTGTCCCTTGGAGAGAAGAAGATTAGAAAGACATTATTCCGTTGATCTTACATGCAGCCTCTAGGAGTAGTGCATCGGTGGCTGTATTCCCTGGTTACTATCAGTTCGTAGTCTCCCTATCTCCATGTTTCTTTAATTTGCAGCATTATTGCTTCGGAAGGAGATATACTACTCCTTTGCGAGTTTAGTATACGCTAGTGTTCCTAGAAAGATTATTACAGACTAGAGTGGACTACTCTTCCCCCACCGCGGCATCACATTCACTGCATGCAGGATGCAGCTGAGGCCGATGCAACTAGCATAGAGTACATACCATATGCACGTGTAAAAAAAGTCTCCGTACGCACGCTGCTTACCCCTACGTCACCCGTGCTACGTCATCGCCATATTACTACCAGGAGCAGTCATTTCGGTGCTGTGACACCTGACACGAGGCACGAGATTCACAGAGCGAACCCAGAAGGCCAGAACTCGCGTCCTGGAACCGGAGGAAAGCAGAGCAGCTGCCAATAGGCAATAACCCCTCTGCACTCTGTGTCGGAGTACCGGATCGTCGACGGTGTCCTCATCTGACGATCCAGTTTTATTTGCAGCATTTCGGAATAGTCATAGGCCACTACACGTGAACGAACATGCATGACCAAACACCTTCATTCACAAGTGCGCGCGCGCGCGCGTGCCTATAATAACAAGCTCCGATTTCCAGTGGGCGTAAGAGAGGTGAGCCATTGGCGCCTACTCTTCAAACGGACAAAAGAGGAAATACTTAGCAAAGGCGACTATATCTTTTTTCTCGAGGTGTGCCCAGACGGCCAGAGTTGAGCTAGCGCCTAGCGATCTGAGCTGAGAGAGTGTGCTGACTGTGACTCATGCCAGGGGCACATCCACCCATCCGCAACCACCTGTCTGCCCCCTGTTTGCCAGCGATCATGCGTATAGTACATGGACACGAAGCCAGCCATCAGCCAATGATCACACCCTCCTACTCCTCTCTCCCTCCCAAAAACATCTCTCTTCTCTCGAGGAGTTAAATTTTTTAAATTTGATCAAAATTTATAAAAAATGTACTACTATTTATGATGTATAATATTAGATTGAGCATTGGGTATACTTTCATAATAAATTTATTTGTAGATACAAATGTTGATACTATTTTCATAATAAATTTATTTGTAGATACAGATGTTGATACTATTTTCTATATTCTTATATATTCTTAGTTAAACTTAAAAACAATAAATCTCCTTGTGTTTATTTTGGGACGGAGGGAGGATGACCGAGAGCAACGCGCACCAGGCACCAGCCAATGATCACGCTCGATGCAAAGCTCTGTGTGAGGACTAGTCGCCGGCCGGGCCAATTATTCTACTCCTGTACTATAAAGATAACCCCCCAACCGTGCACGCCTAGCTCCACACAGCCTCACTCGCGCCGTCGCTCTCACTCCACGCAAAACCACTTCCAGCCTCGGGCGGCTCCGCCTCTCGCCCTCGCCACCGCCGCGTCCGGTGCGCGCGCGCTCGATCGCCATGGACGGGCAGGACGGCGACAGCAAGCAGAAGACGAAGCCCCACGGGAACCCGTACCCCAAGAGGGGCTCGATTAAGAAGCAGATCATCAAGGACTGGACCGGCGGCAGCGGCGGCGGCAACGACAGCGGCGGGGACGCCAGCAGCAGTGGCTCCGCCACCGCTGGTGGCTACTACGGCGCCGACTGACGCATGGCGCGTGCGCCGGAGCGAGCCCCCGTGATGGTTTGTTAACTGTTGCTCAAGTTTGGCTGCCGCCGGCCGGCCGGATTAATGCTAGGCCAGTAGGCTAGCTACCTGCCGGTTGCTAATTAATTAAGCCAGCGGATCGTGTAGGGGTGGAGGAGAAGCGTGCGGATGGTGGTGTACAAATTGGCCATGTGCTTGCGTTGCTTGGTTGTGTAACTTGTCTTCAATAAAATCTGATGGGGCCGCACCTACTTGGATTTAAGTTTTTAGTGTCTCTGTTCATCAGTTTTCTGCACCGAATGATCTCCTCTATCGTCGTCGTTGCTCTTCTTGTGTGTGAACGTGCGGATCTACGTTTATCTTTGCTGTTGCCACCCCTCGATCAGATTCGTGTGTCTATCTTTCAGGGGTTTCCGGCACCTCGAATCGTGCATGCATGTATCAACTGGGTAATGGTCGATGCTGCTGTATCCATCACAAACAGTTTGCCCTTCCTTTTGTTCCGCGAATAATTGTGTTTTAACTTTTTATCTCTGAGCAAAGAATACCCTAAATTCTCTAATACTAATTGGTAATTAGCCACTGTAATTATTCTATCCCCCCCACAATGAATTGGATTCAGGAGAACATGTTCGCTTTGGGCTAACCACTGCAGGCGGCGACCTTATTCGTTCCCCATTCCATCCTACAAATTCCCGCGCGGTGCTATGAAGATGACTTGTCCACCACATGAACGTGCTGGTACGTGCGCACGGTCGTGCTGCTCACTCGCACGTGCGGTGCGTGGGAGTCTTCACGTGAAATCAAGAAACGCATCGTATATGATCCCGGACAGAGCGTAAACATATCCACTTTGCATCCCCTCTCGAGCATCGTCTTCTTCAAACTACTAGCTCCGATCGGCTTCCTAGTAGAATATTCATGATCGAGCACGCGCGCACTACATCTAGATGGATTCGGCGTTAAGACAATCCGGATACAGCTCATGCTTGTTCGTCGGTGGTGTCCGGTATTCACTTTCCGTGGACTTTTGCTTGACCAAAAGCCAACCGCTCGTTGGACGTCGTCACCCGTCACGTCACGGGCTTGAGTCATTGCTTGCGTCATCGTAGACCTATGATTTGAGTCCGATTTCTAATCTGACACGATGGTTTCGCGCATTTCTTCGCCATACAAATCTTAATTAGTTGGCGTGCAAGTGCAAGGCTTTTATTTCCGTGTGCGTTTTTGAGGGCGTGAGAGCTCACCTTCGTCTGTCGCCAATCAATAATGAGGGCTGAAGCCAAACTCAAATGCGGGCAAAAGAGGAAATGCTTAACAAAGGCGATTAGCTTTTGAGGCGAGTCCAGCGAGCGATCTGAGCTGAGAGTGCGCGCGCGTGTGTGCGAAGTTCCGAAGTGTGAACTGTGAGCCTGTGACAGCCTGTGACTCGTGATAGAGACGCACCATCGCATCCACACCCACTTGTCTGATCCCTCAAGCCTCCATCATCCTGTTATCACCAGAGGAAGAAGAGTACATTGCTCATGAATCGTTCTGGGAGGCTGTACTAGGAGTGCACCCAAGTCATTGGACCGGGAATACTGACAAGGTTTCAGAGTCCTTCAGAGCCTTGCTTGGTAAGCCTTCACAGCAAACTTGATGCGTGTTTGATTGAACATGATTTACTCGCATGCTAGCATCAGGAATACTTAACCAAGCATATGGGGAGAGTTTTTTTTACTTCACCTAATGTTTTCTTAGGCAGCATGTGTATCTGTGTCACCCAACTTGTTAGTTATTTAATACTGCTTTATGTATGAGCACATGATTTCGCAAGGCTATTTGATGTGGACTTGATTATTTGAAGGTGTTCGTCTCTTTATGACCAATTTTACATAGCACTAGGCTAGTGGCGGTTGATACTTCCCATCTTTTTTTTTTGTAGATTTGTAGTTTGGGACTCTTGTACCTCTTGTTTCGTTTCTGTTTTATTATCCAACTTTGTACTACGGATTTTTTTAAAAGTGTGTACTGCAGATTTTGGTGGTAAGCAGTGTTGTATACTTGTATATCTAGCATGTACATTAATTCATTGGGTTGGTTTATTCCTTGTGCATCTTAATTTTTAACCAAGTGCTCATGATACAATATTTATTTTTCATACAGATGAGGCTTTGAAGAATAGTGCCAAATATCAAAAGGATATCGAGGACTACTATGACAGAATCGATGAGTTGAATGATACCTTCAAGGAGCACTTTAGTTATGTCATCATTAGGCCTCGTTGTCCTTCCCCTAGGTGCTTTCATTTGTGGCATAGGCAATTCCGAATGACAAACACTAACCCTAGTAATGCCTTCTAATGTTAAGTTTTTTCGTTCCACTTTTCTAAACTATATCAGTTTGATCCTCATGAATCTACTTTTGCTAATATTAGCTTCTTTGGGGAGCAAGTGCTTCACCGAACCTTGTGCATATGAATATGTATCGTCAGATCTTCAATTCTTTTCAATGAAGTTTGCCGGTGATTTCTCTCACGGTGAGAAGATGACCATTTATGGTTTCGTCGCAGTGCGGGATGATATTGATCATCTGCGGAATTATATATTTTACCGATCATCGGATCATGCCCAAGAGATTACTCCGGTTAGTATTGAATCTTGTTTGGGAGTTTTGTCTATTAATTAGTTGTGTATTTCCATTTATATCTTGAATCAAATCATTTTTTTCTCACTTGTAGCTTCCTTGGTCAATGTTATGCAATACCACTTCCGTATCACTACATCCTAGTACATGACGTATCAGATATCTTCAGCATTGAGTATAGATAAATATTGCTAGTTATTTTACTTACTATTTCCTAGGCCTGGTAAGCCATGGATGCTACATCAACTGATGTGTTTACCGTGTGAGTTATGCATTTTTAGCAGCTTACTTGAAGCTACTTTTAATTGCATCCAACAATAAAAAAAATATTTCATATAACACAAATGTACACCTGTTTTGCTCTGTCTTTTACCGAGCAAAGTTATAGTATTAAATTGTACTAGCTATTATGGAACCTGTAGTTTTATATAGTATGGTCTAGATAATTGTATTCTTGTTAAATTTGCTCCTTTTGGAACTGTGTCATTGCAAAATATTTTTACTAATATTGTTTTTGAAAACAGGATGCACCTGATCTATTGTTGATCCCTCCAGCTCGAGGGATATCGGCCCCTTTTAATGTCATTGTTGAATACTGTCTCAAGGTTAAAAACAATGGTGTTTGGAGGATGGTGTGCTCGTGAATGGTCGCTTTGATTTCAAGCAGTCACCAATGGCTCCGAAAGTCCAGCTGCACAAAGTGCGTCTGTTTGGCCCTCTTGGACCGCTTGACATCCGCTTTGCTCTTCTCAGATTTGCTGTGGAGGCGACCATAGATGTCAAAGTCAAGAGGGCCATGGCAGGCTACAGCCTTAGTACGGTTACGGCATATACTTGTGGACTCTTGGATGAGACGGTGCTATACAACGCGTATGCATCTTCAGTACCCTCCTCAGAGGAGGGGAAGAAAGATGTCAGGTTTGCTGTGGTGGCTTGTCATCGTCCATGGTAGCTGTAGCATCTGCAGTGGTGGCCGTGGAACTAGGTTGTGAATTGAAGCTATTTGAGATAGCATCGGAAAAACTTGGGTGTGGGCTTGGTAGGCATGTCAGGAAGAGCACCCATGAGCTCCGCTTCACCGCCCAGAAGCACAAGTGTAGCAAGGGGGCAATTGTGATGGGCGGGATGTTTAAGTTGGCATCAGAATGGTCCGTGCTCCTTTTAAACAAAGAGAACCTTGCATCATGACTCATGGAGTAGAGATGGCTATGTTCATACTAGTTGCTTAAATCTTTGTAACCAAATTGCTTTGTGATATATAAAATAGGATTGAATTTCCTTTTTATTACTTAATATGCACGGGCTGACAACGCAGCAGCCGGTTCCATCCAACATCACCTCCACCCCGATTGCTGGATAGGCATTCAGTCTTCCTATATGCGTATGCCTATTCGTATAGCCACAGCTTTAGTAACAAGTGCTGCTTGTGCGACTATCTGTGCTGCCTGATCGGAACAGCCGCTCCGGCTTTCCATGTGCGTTTTTTTTAGGACGTGAGAGCCCACCTACGTCGTCGTCAATCAACGAGGGCTGAGGCCAAACTCTAATGCGGACAAAAGAGGAAATGCTTAACAAAGGCAATAACTGTAGCTTCTTTTTTTTTCTCCCTCCGAGGCGAGTCCTGCGGGCGATCTGAGCTGAGAGCGCGCGCGCGTGTGCAAAGTGCCAAACTGTGAACTGTGAGCCTGTGACTCGTGATAAAGACACATCATCGCATCCACAACCACTTGTCTGATCTCCGCTCCCATGTCCCAGCCTCAGCTCTCGGGGCTGCCCTTCTCGAATCTCGACCGCCAGCATTCCTGTGGACGCGATCGACGTGACACCATGGACGGAGCCGACCCGCCGAAGAAGCCTACGGCAACCCGTACCCCAAGGAGGGGCGAGATCAAGAAGAAGATCATCAAACCGGTGGCGGCGGCTACGGGTACGCTGGAGGTGGCTCCGGCGCCGCCGCTGGCTACGGTGTCCACTGATGCATGGCGCCTGGGAGCGGAGCGGAGCGGAGCATAGCACGTTTTCAAAACTAGCTCATGTTTGTTCGTCGGTGGTGTCCGGTTTTCATTTTCCGTGGACTTTGACTTTAGCTTGACCAAACGCCAGCCACACGTTGGTCGTCGTCACAACACACAAACCACTCATCACACATTCACATCACATTACGGAGTTGCGCCATTTGCTTGTGTGATCGACTGAAACTCTGAATACGCTAGGCTGCGCGGTTAGGGATGCCTTGGGCCTCCGGTTCTATTTCGCCCTCGAAATGTAGTAGCTTGCGAGCAGGCCCAGATTTGCCTTTTCGGAGATGCGAATGGGCCTCCATCGGATGTCTTGTTTCCAAGTCTGCAAACCTAGAAAGGCCGCGTGTGTCATCGTGCGAATGGGCCTCCTTCCTGCTGAACTCACTCGTCGTCGCTCGCAGCGCAATTCGACCCAACTCGTCAAGTTGGCCCACGAAGATACAAATCTACAGCTCGTTCGGCTGGCTGCTGCAGCAGCAGAGAGCTGCTGCCTGCTGCAGCTTGCGTGCTACAGCTGCTGCGACAGAGAGCCGAGCAGCAGCAGCCAGCCGAACACGCTGCTAGTTCACGGCCTTTGCTCGCGCTCGTCGCGTGATCCGGGACGGAAACGAAAACGCGCTGCTCATGGCCTCATGCTTCGATTGCTGACAACGAACGCTTCTGTGCAGTTGGGAGCCGCCGTCGCGAATCCCGCAAAGCAGCCCACGTGGGTCCACCCCCACCAAGTGGAGCTGCCGGAGGAAAAGGAAAACAATTCTCCGCCGGCGTCGTCGCGGACGCCGCCGGACGGCTGCGGGAGTCCCCATCGCCATCAGTTCCGCGCGAATCACCGCCGCGCGGCGCCATTACCCGCTGTCGCGGCGCTTGCTTGCTTTCGATGCGGTTGGTGTGGATTCCTCGCAGCACCAATGGGCAACGGGGGAGGAGAGGTGGGCTATTTTTTTAGCCGCCCGAGTACAGAGTACTACCCACCTTGGCCGGCTCGGATAAGAAGATGCCTCCGTTCCGTTCCGTCGCTCGCCTCGGCCACGGCTTTCGCTGATACCGTGCTTTTTAATCGTCTTTCTCTACGCCTTCTTTTTTTTATTTTATTTTGTACAACAACTGCAGTGATCAGTGGATTCGAGGCCATCGTTTTGTTTGTCTACTGGAAGTCGAATGAGGTCAAGCGTCTTTGCTTTTCACGTGCTAACTCTGCAGTTTTGAGATGTAAAAGCACGCACGCTGGTCCGCCTGGTTTAACTTTTAACCCATCTTTGGGTCGTCCGTGGTCTGGCACCGAACCACTCAGACTGACTAAGATTATGTTTGATTGCATGCATCACATGATATATGTATGGATGATTATGAATGGTGGGGTTCAGTGTATATTTGGTTGCGTGCACCACATGATGCATGCATGGATGATCCTGAATGGGGATGGTTTAACCAATTTGCTTGTGCCTCTGAGGGCCTGTTTGGTTTCACATGCTTATGCATAAGCAACTTAAAATAAGCAAATAAGTTTATAAAATCAATCACTCTTGCTTATAGGGTTGCTTATGAGGTTGCTTATTATAAGCAAATAAGCAACTCTTGGGTTGCTTATGGTTGCTTATGAGGACTATTCAATGCACTTTACACCTCTTGCCCTTGTTGAATGCCTGATTGGCCTCCCTCTCTCCCTCAATGATTAGAGGCAAACATGACAATATCCACCTCATTCAATGCTTATAAGCAAGGGTATCCAAACAGCTGAATTAAAAATAAAACTCAAACCAAACAGACCTTAAGTAGAATAACGTATTAAGTAAGATGGTCTCATTCTGGATGAGTTGGTACAAGTTCCGAGAGAAACGCAAGTTCTCGAGAGATGTCTTTTTGCAGTTGGCGTTCACACGCCCGTCTTCCCGTCAACTCAAAGTTCTTTGAAAGACCGGCAGGACCGAACGGTCAGCTTCAGACCAGGCCCCTCAAGATTTTTTCAAAAATTCAAACTAGTGATGTATGGGCATCATGTTCTGCATCGGAAAAAATGGCTGCCGCAATGGCAGATCGCGCACTCTCGATTTGGCTTTTGGGGCCAGGGTGGAATGTCATCGCGCGGAGCAGCGTGTTTCCAACTTTCCATCCATACCCGTTCAAGAACTGCCGCAAGCATTTGCTGCTCGTCCTGTACCCCGATTTGTTTGATTAGAAAATTGAGAAATGAGACAAAAACTTCTGAGTTCTGCGTGAGAAAAGCATCACACGGAGATGAAAACTTGGACCAAAACTTGAGAAGAAGGAGAAACGGATCTGTGCGTGTGGTCCGGTGTACCCATTGCTGGTCGTCCATCTGATCGCGTCCATCACCGTTCACGCCTTCACGACAAGGTGTACGTGTACCAAACGCATGGGCCATTTTGCCCGTTTGCAAGGACGGCGAAAATTACACGGGCGGCTGCCCCAGCGAACAGTGTGGGAGATTGGATGGATCAGGCCGGCGGCACACTGCACGAGGCAACAATACTATTCCAACCAGGGCCATGTTTAGTTAGGCCTTGTTTAGTTGGGGAATTTGGGAGGTGCCAAATTACTGTTACAGCACTGTAGCACACTGTAGCGTTTCGTTTGTATTTGTGAGTAACTAAACATGGCCTTACTCCCAACTCCCAACTTTGACACTATGCAAAAAGAAGATTCCCCATCACATCAAACTTGCGGTACATGCATGGAGTACTAAATGTAGATGAAATTAAAAACTAATTGCACAGTTTTGTTGTACTTTGCGAGACGAATCTTTTGAGCCTAATTAGTCAATATTTGGACAATAATTCACAAATACAAACGAAACGCTACAGTGTGCTACAGCTGCTGTAACAGTAATTTGGCACCACCCAAATTCCCCAACTAAACAAGGCCCAGGCCAGTGGCCACCAACCATCGCGCCTCACGCGCCCCGCGCGCCCGTGAAGCCACGAACCGCCGCCGTTACTGCGCAACGGAATGACCAAAATATCATCCCTACCTTCCCCCGTCTGCCTACTGTTCAGGGGTAAAGGCGTAAAATAGAATGCGCCCAAATGGCAGGCCAACCGGGCCAATCACGCCCGTCCAAATGTACCTCTCCTCTAGCCGCACGATCACCCCGTCTCGGATCGGTGGCCAGGATGCGCCCTACGAGAAGCTTCCCTTTCTCCCAGTCCTCCGTCGTCTGCCTCTCGGTTCTCTCCATATAAACCCCTGGGGGGAGCGTGGCTGCCATCTGCCCCATAAGCTTCTGTGATCTCTCCCACCGCCGCATCGCATTCTCCGATCCGAAGCTCCCTGCCCGCAGCCATGGCGAAGTGCTACCCGACCGTCAGCGCTGAGTACCAGGAGGCCGTCGAGAAGGCCAGGCGCAAGCTCCGCGCCCTCATCGCCGAGAAGAGCTGCGCCCCCCTCATGCTCCGTCTCGCGTAAGCCCCGCCTCCCTCCCTCCCTCCCTCTCTCTCCGCTACCTAACCCCGCGCGTGCTTCCGGATCGTCGGCAGTAGTTTTCGGTGGCCTGATCTGGGCTTTCGATTTGGTTGCGCAGGTGGCACTCGGCGGGGACGTTCGACGTGTCGACGAAGACCGGCGGCCCCTTCGGTACGATGAAGAACCCGGCGGAGCAGGCGCACGGCGCCAACGCGGGCCTGGACATCGCGGTGCGGATGCTCGAGCCCGTGAAGGAGGAGTTCCCCATCCTCTCGTACGCCGATCTGTACCAGGTGCGCCCGCGATCTCGCAGCGATCTGGTCGGACGCTTCGATCCGCCCCTAAATGAATGCGGTTTCTGACGGTTTTTTTGTTCTCTGTTTTGGTGCGTAGCTTGCGGGAGTTGTGGCCGTGGAGGTGACCGGTGGACCTGAGATCCCCTTCCACCCCGGTAGGGAGGTGAGACTTTTCATCCCTTTTCTACTGCCTTTGGGGTTTTACCTGGGTTTAAGGCCTTGATTCGAAATGTCCAAGGAGGAGAGTGGGAAAGGTAGTATGGTGAGATCCTGGTTGTTTACTCCAATTAGTGCCACCGATTTATGAGCGTATTATCATGGGTTTGGTGGGTGCCTCTTATAGACAACCATATCCATTTATTCATGGCACGTGATCTTATAATTTAGTCTTCACATCGGTTTGTTTGAGGTTGGGGCCCATGTCTTGCTCTTGACAATAATTTTGTCTTATTGCGCTATGGGTTCATTGTTTGCGTGATATGTCTGGTAACGAAATGGTCGGCCTCTGTGATGTCAAAGTAACATAGTAATTTACTGTAATGTCTGTCCATATATGATATGCAGCTTTCAGTCTGTGCATAGGATTGAAGTTTGTTAATTGTTTGTTTGTACTGATTCATTCCTTGGTTCCTGTTGCATGTGATTGTTGAGTCACACAAATGGACCTTATGCATGTTTCATACTTTGTACTATGAGATGTCGCGACTAATCACTTGTCATCAACTTATATGTTACCTAAGATACTGGGTCTAACTTAATCTGTCTCTTTTGTGCTGGTTTTGCAAATAGAGAATGACAAGAATACTAGATAGCCTTCCTTCTGAATATTAGTGTTGGAATGCTGGATTTATCTTGGGAAAAATCTATTGTTTATCATTTTGTATTCGTTTCATCCATCGGCAAGCCATGCTCAGCTTTTTATGATATATATTCAATACAACAGGGGCGGAGCCAGTGGAGGCCAAACTGGGCTCCAGGCCCCCCTTGCTGATTCTCTTTTTTGTTTATAGTTGAGCATACTCTCTTGTGATTAGGCTGATGTACAGCAAAATATTGATACCACCAGACCATTAACTCTCTTGCATAGTGTCAGGTGTCAGTGAACATTTGATGATAACATTGCTCTATGAGACTCTGACAGTGTTAGTTGTGATAGTCTTATTTGTTCGATGTTTTTTGGGTCATGACAGTGTTTGCTAATGCTCAGTGTATTTACATCTTTCCTTTGTCCTTTTCAGGACAAGCCTCAGCCGCCACCTGAGGGCCGCCTTCCTGATGCTACTAAGGGTAGGCCTCTAATCTTTAATACTATTGCCATGAATGTTGAACTGTTTGGTTGTATTCATCATTCTTCCTTGGGGGCTTTGGTGTCGTGTTGAATCTCATTTTTAAATTGACACAAGAACCATCACTTACAGCTTGCTTGCTGTCTTCTTACCCAGGTTCTGACCATCTGAGGCAGGTCTTTGGCAAGCAGATGGGCTTGAGTGATCAGGACATTGTTGCCCTCTCTGGTGGCCACACCTTGGTTTGTTGCTGTCCACTCATGTTTGCTTCATCATTGTGTAATATGTATGCATGCATTGATGTTGTTTTCTTGTTTTTCTTTAGGGAAGGTGCCACAAGGAGCGGTCTGGTTTTGAGGGGGCCTGGACTAGAAACCCTTTGGTCTTTGACAACTCTTACTTCAAGTGAGTCTACAGCTTGTTTAAAAAAGGAATTGGAATTAATTAAGTGATGTTTGTAACTACCTTTGTTATCTCATTCTAGGCAGTTGAATGTTATTAGACACTAATAAGCCATCCGATATTTCTGTAGGGAACTTGTGAGTGGTGACAAGGAGGGCCTTCTTCAGCTCCCAAGTGACAAAGCCCTGCTGAGCGACCCTGCCTTCCGCCCTCTTGTGGAGAAATATGCTGCGGTATGCCTCCAGTTCAATGCATCCAGAGTTTGGAGATATGTAAGAGATGCTAATTGTTGATTGCGTTACAGGATGAGAAGGCTTTCTTTGATGACTACAAGGAGGCCCACCTCAAGCTCTCTGAACTGGGGTGAGTAACCATTGCCCACTCAATTTTGTGCTTAAGTCGTTGGAACAAATCTGATTGTTTTCCTTTGTGGATTGCAGGTTCGCCGATGCATAAAATGGCCTATCCTAGACTACTACGTACTGCTGCTTGTATGGGATCGTGTAATCTTGTTTTGCATCTGGAGTTAGTGTGAACCAGCAGATTACCAAGTATCTTCTCTGTAATAAATTCGTCGCCCTGGATGTTCTAGGTACTTGTCGATGTTTGAATGTGGTCCGTTTGGCTAGACTCTGATGCTGTAAGCCACTGAAACTACAAGATCTATGATCTATCTTGTGAATGCAGTACGTTCTGGTGCCTTAAACCATGTTTGAATCGGTGCATGCCTGAGATATTGTTCTGCCTTGTTCTTGGATCTGGTTTCCGTTGGTATCGTTCTCTGAGTTGTGTGCTTGATTGGTTGTGCTCTTTGTACTGATTCTTTGTGGTGGCGTGTAGACTGGTTGAGCATTTTGAGGCGGAATAGATGTCTTGGCTCGAAGGTTTATTTGGAGCAATCTGGTTCTGAGCTACTGACACGCCTGCTTTCCCGTCTAGTTAAGCTCCACAGTTCGGCTTGGGACATTACTCTGTGATCACTCGCTTCATCACCCTTGAGGCACCAGGCTGTCTGTCTAGCTTTACGAACATAGGCAAGTAGTCCTCACGTATCTGAAATTTGTCATTCTAATGAACATGTCTAGCTTTAGCTTTACTAACATAGGCAAGTAGTGCTTACGTACCTGAAATTTATCATTCTAATTTGAATTAAACAACATGGATTTGTACCATAACATGCAGTATGTGCAAAGTTTTAAAAGTATTAATGGTTTATGGAACTTTTCAAAACTTTTTTTTTTTGAGGACTGGAACTTTTCAATACTTGAGGCGTCTTGCACAAGCTAGTTCCAAACAAGCCCATGGTACTGCCCTGTCTGTGTGCTCTGACTCTAAGTCTACGCTGCACTCGTTAACGTTGCACTCGTTAAGTTAGCAGACAAAATTGAGAGTCGGTATGCTCGAAATTCGAAAATCATGCTCCAAACCTTTTATTCTTGGTACAATAGATTACAGCGACGCCTGAAACTAGTAGGAACAGCTTACACAGCATTACACTGACAGGATGGTGGGCTCGAACATCAACAAACAAACAAATGCAATGTTCAGTCTACCCGGCTCTTAAATCTTACTCCTATTTACAAACAACATGCATAGATGTGAACCGTACATCTGGGGATCCAATCTAATATCGGAAATTCGGGTTCATTTCGATGGCCTCGTTGAAAATTAGCTGCTTCATTTGGTCCTCAGTCAGAGCCTGCTGCTCGAAGTCGAACGAGAACGGATCCGTGCAGATGGGCTCGTCAGCGATGTCGTGTAATCGCTCCAGGTACGGGTGGTCCAGCGCCTCTTCAACTGCACGGCAAAAGAAATTTCGGTGAGAACTGAAATTAGTCAGACATGAGACCTGGACCTTAACGAATTCTCTGAGCTAAAACTCTGCTAGTCTGAACACGGTACATGAGTCTGAACCAAAGTCTGGAGTCAGTACTTAGATTATCTGTAATTCTGTAGTGTTTGTTTCTTTTCATATCGAACGTGTTTATTCTGCACATAGTGGTCATCGCCACTTCGACAAAAGCAATGCGGAGAAAGCTCCAAAGCAGGCATAAATAAGGGAGGATGGAGCAAAGCAGCAACACTGCAAATTGAAGATAAGTGGAAATGCAAAGGCACGGACACAAACTTGAATGCATATAGAGCTCTCTCCTCAGCAAGGACCACTTTGATGACTCGGATGCATAAGATTTAAAATATACAGAACGAAAAACAAGAATAATTACACAGTTTCTCTTAAGGAATGTACAAAAGGTTTGTCTTGTGGCAATAGCAATTTCTACAAGGAGGGAGGCCGTGCGGCCTCGGCGGCGCACAGGGCAAGGAGGAGACCGCACCACAACGGCGTGCGGGTTGGGTGGTGATTGCGCGGCAATGCCTACGCGCGAGGGAGGATGCGGTGGCGGTCGCGCTAAGGCGGCTGGTTGGTGACGGGGCGGTTGCAGGGAGGTGTTTGTGTTGGTGTAGTCATGACGGGTGGGGAAGTTTGTGGCAGCTGCTCGGGGGAGGTGTCGGACGAAAGTCATGCTCAGTGTGCCGGGTTGACAACGGCGACGCTTTGGGCACCGCAATTTCCTGTTAGCGACGTTGTCATGTCACTCTCCTCGCGTCGTTCTCGGAAACTCCAGGTGAAAACCTTGCTTAAGTTTTTTGGGCGGGCGGCGACAGCGCAGCTAGCATCGTGTCCTTCTTGAAGGTGTCGTCTTCGGAGTTCTGATGGTGGTGGGCAGCGCCCCGATAGCTTCCCTGTTTGTTTGGCGGCGAGCGATCACGCAAGGCGGCGGCTGTGTCGATGCGAAGCTCCGACCATGGTGGATTTGGGCCTCGTGGTGGAATGGGTGGAGGCCTAGTCAATGACTTAAGGTGCGGATGCCCGCGGTGGCGGAAGGCGACTGGAAGTAGATGTTTGAAACGGTGTCTAGAGGGCAAGACTTCTGCTTGGCATGAGGGCGACGGTAGGGAGGAGCCGTGCGCCAGTTGTGACCACGAATTTGGCATGTGGCTGGCGTGGTACGAGGTGGCTGATAGATCTGCTTCACTAAAGAGACCTGCGTGGAGGTGATCCTCTGATGGCTGCCAGATGCCCTGCCAGCACCCTGCTTTCCTCGATGAGGCGAGGTTGCTTGGTGCCACAGTGTACAACCAGATCTCGGGGGACGTGGTTGGCAGTTGATGTCCGGAGACAGCTACTCCTGTATTGGTTCGACGGCTTGCAGCATTCTACAGCGGCTAGCCTTGCTTGGTGAGTTTAGTCCGATGTAGGACAACTTCGTTTGGAAGCACAAGCGGATCTGATGGCTCGATAGCTACACGGCCTGCAGCGAACCACGGCGGCTATCCCTGGATAGCAGTGGCTGGCCCGACGTGGGACATTGTCGGTAACGACGGGTTATCCTCTATCAGCCTTGTGCCCTGGTGATGGTGTTGCTGTTGGTGCACGAGCACCGGTGTTGTGGAGTGTCATGGTGGTGCCGCTGCCCCCTTTTGACCAACCATGTTGTCTGCGCGTGAGTTTGAGTTGAGGCCCGGATCGATGTACCAATCCGATCGAGCAGAGTCTTTTGTTGAGGCTCGTGTCGATATCCTAATTCGACCAGGCAGAGTTGAGAGAGGTCCGGTTGATGCCCCAATCCAACCGGCCGATGTTGTGTTTTGAGTAGTACGTTGGCGTGGTACAACGCGGATTGATGTCCCAATCCAACTGGCCGGTATTCGTTGTTTTTTTTGTTGTTTTTTTCGTTATTTGCCTGGTCTGAGTTTATTCTTCTTTTTAATATAATCGGCGTTTCTCCTGATTCGTTTTTAAAAAAATAATAATTTCTACTACTCTCTTTTGTCTTGTACTAACTTGCTGTGGATCAGCTTTTTAGCTGCAAATTTGCAAGCCCACTGGGATATTGTTCTATCAGTTGAACGGTAGGCAACAAACTGAACAAAAGTGAGATTCATGCTAGCAAGTAGCGAACTAGCAGTGGACCTTAAATACAAGGGTATAGCGCTTAAATGTTTGACGACAGAATGACAGAAGTGACGCCGCCCTTTTCCGTTAGACTGTTATGGTCTCAATTCAACCGGGGGCGTTTGGATGCCAGGGGCTAAACTTTAACCCTATCACATCACATGTTCGGATGCTAATTAGGAGGATTAAATATAAGCTAATTATAAAACTAATAGCAGAACCCCTAGGCTAAATCGCGAGACGAATCTATTAAGCCTAATTAATCCATCATTAGCAAATGGTTACTGTAGTACCACATTGTCAAATCATGGACTAATTAGACTTAATAGATTCGTCTCGCGATTTAGCCTAGGGGTTGCGCAATTAGTTTTATAATTAGACTATGTTTAATACTCCTGATTAGTGTCCAAACATCCGATGTGACAGTTGCCAAACACCCCAACCTACCCAACCCTGACCGGAAACCCTGACAAAACCCTGCGGATTATTAAATGTTTCTACTTTGGACAAAGAAGATTGCATTTGAACCTGACCAGAACAGTCAAGCTACTCAAAGTTGGACGGACAGACCTAGCTCAGGGCACGCCTCTTTCTTTGACCGGAGGCCGCCAGTACCATGTCTACTTGATGCCAACCCGGAAATGTGCCAGTGTTTCCTTGCCTATACACAAGGGTAGCCAGTGGCCCTCACGTACTACTAACCACCGACGTCAATATGGTAGTGAACAGTGATTCTACCACCGGTCAACACGCAAGAATAGAAAACCGCACGTGGAGTATACCCAAAGATTCAGCAGCCGCACGAGTTGCACGAGGATAAAAGAAAAGCAAATCAAAACCGCGGCGGCGAGCCGGTGTGGCTGACCTGTGATCCTCTGCAGCGGGTTGAAGGTGAGCATCCGCTCGATGAGGTCCAGCGCCACGGGCTGCACCCTCGGGAACAGGCTCGCGAACGGCCGCCGCGGGAACTGCGGCAGGTGCCGCATGTACTTGCGCGCGTCCTCGTTCCGGATGAACCCGAGCTCCTCATCCGTCGGCGTCCCGATCACCTGCCGATGATGATGATGATAGGTCGAAGGCGTCAGAGATACACGAGTGAAATACTGAAATGCCATCGTGCAACCCGAGACGCCGAAAGTTACCTCGGTGATGAGGCGCATCTGGTGCATGTGGTCGCGGCCGGGGAAGAGGGGCTGGCGGTTGATGAGCTCCATGAAGATGCAGCCGACGGACCAGACGTCGATGGCGGCCGAGTAGTCGGTGGAGTTGAGCAGGAGCTCGGGGGCGCGGTACCACCGCGTCACCACGTACTCCGTCATCATGTCGCTCTCGGAGGACGGCCGGGCCAGCCCGAAGTCGCAGATCTTGAGGTCGCAGTTGGCGTTCAGCAGCAGGTTGCTGGGCTTCAGGTCGCGGTGGATCACGTTGGCCGAGTGGATGTACTTGAGCCCGCGCAGGATCTGGTACAGGAAGTACTGCAAGACGACGGCCGACACGTACAGAGATTACTCCGTCAGATCGTTAGCAAGCTGACGGCGACACCGTCGATGGCGTCTTGTCTGACTAGTTCTGTCATCAATTAACAACAGTTTTGCGTGCGATCACAGCTTTTCAGCTAGTAGTTACCTGGCAGTGCTCCTCCGAGAGCTCCTGGTTGGAGCGGATGATGTGGTGGAGGTCCGTGTCCATGAGCTCGGTGCCGATGTACACATCGTTGAACGCCTGCGGGATCGGCGGCGGGATCACGTCCCGGATGCCTATGATCTGTTGTTTTTCCATGCCCGGCGTCAGATTCAGTCCCACACATCATCGTGTAACTGAAACGCAAATCACGGCGCGCGCGCGCGCGTGCTTTATGCGTGCTTACGTTCTCGTGGTCGAGGTGCCGGAGCAGCTTGATCTCCCGGAGCGTGCGCTTGGCGTCCATGTGGTTATCGAAAGCGCTGGCGATCTTCTTGATCGCCACCATCTCCCTCGTCTCGAAGTTCATCACCGAGCTGCGCGCATCCGTACGGAATTTTTCTTTTTCAGAACAAAATCAACCACTCCTAATAAAAGGTGAAGTATTCATTCGATTCGAGAGCTCACCAACCACTGCGATACTAAATTTAACCGAACCTGCTTCAACTGCAGCACTCACTCTAGTATTTTTTAAGAAAAGGAAATGATTGGCCCTATCAATCCATGACCCGATGACCATCCTCCTATGAACTAATAACCCTAACACCTGCCAATCATCTGCAACCAGCTTCGCAACTCGCAACAAATCGATTAGCCGCAAGGGTCGAACAGAGAACGTACCAGACGATCCCGTAGGCGCCGCGGCCGATGGGCATGATGGGCGGCTGGTATTTGTTGGTGATCTCGAACAGGTTGCCGAAGATGTTGTACTGGAGGAACCGGCCGCCGTGCGTCACCGTCGGCCGGAACTCGGCGACCGGCGGAGCCCCGTCCATGCCTCCTCCGCTCATCCTCGCTCCTCTCCCCTCTAGCTAACTTACCCCCCTCGGAGAAGAAGAAGACGCCGCCGCCTTCTCACTCCTCGCAAGCACGAGCCCAACCCAAATCAAGCAGATTGACTTTATCGTCTTCCCCCACCCCCTCTCGACCGATTTGTCAAAAGAGGAAGCGCTGGCGAGGGATTTATAAAAGAGGGGGCGGCGGCTAGAGGCCAGAGCGGGCGTTGGGCGTTGCTGCTGGCCTGCAACCCCCGGGAGGCCCAGACGGACTTCACTCCAGCTGAGGAAGGTTACGAGAAAGCGAGCCGGAGTATACTACTGCGTGACCCCCCCCCCCCCTCCCAGGTATCCACACGTGTAGGGAGGGAGCGTCACTAGCCGGACTGCTTGATCCCCCAGTTTGCAACACGCCAAGGCTGTGGGGAGGTGCCGGCAGATTTGTTTCATCCAAGAGGTGTCAACCCTATGGCCGCCCCCACCCCCTT
>NC_028458.1:49383025-49446870 GCF_000263155.2 Setaria italica | reverse complement strand
ATACCCCCCCCCCCCCCCCCGATTTCCACTTGAGCGAAGCGTGGGCAGGGGCGCTGCTACGGACGGCGGCGATGGGAAGTCCCGCCGGATCCGACGGCGGGCGGCGCGTTTCAACGGTCAAACGGGGACGCACCGACCCGATCGGGATGGTAGGCTGGGTAGCGTCCCACGCGGTTCGGCTGACGGGGTGCGAGAGAGAGGTTGGCGTGGCGACGCGGTGGTGGCCGTTGGGCCAGGGCGGATGATGCGGTCTGCGTGGCCGGCCGTGCCCTGTCCCTGGTGGCGTTTGACCGGCCGCCGGCGTCGTCGTCCTGGTTCAAGCCGCGGCGACGTGTGGAAAGGGGAACGCCAAAAAACACCCTCCCGGCTGGCCGACTCCAAAGTCCAGAGCTAGTAGTGCTGGTCTTTGAGCTCGTGGTGCTGTGGGATTGCGGGTTCCCTCCTCGGACCCGTCTCTCTGGGGTGCCCCGTCGTGGGTGGTTCGTTTGCTCTGTCGCCGGCGAGGCCACGGTGTGTCCTGCGCCGTGCACGTTGATACGAACAAAATCTAGATACTAAAGGCTGTGCAGACACGGATTAGAAACACACAACGATAAAAGTAATAAGCCATACCATACAAAAGAAATAAAGAAAAATGACTTTTGTTGTGCATACACGGATTAGATCTAAAATGCGCGGATAGGGACAGGGGCTGAAAGTTCCTGGAACTAACTATTTTGTTGTGACCACCAAGATCTTTCTTGTGGAAAGTAATTGTGATCACCGAGACGGCGACAGCAACCATGACTGAATGATCGTGGATTCGTGGGACAGTGGAGAGCTGGATCAAGTGGTCGGAAACAGTTCAAAGAAAGAGGAATGGCCATCCCGTCCATGCTTGCTCGCAAAATGATTTGAAGCCAGAAAGGCGCAGCCAATCTGTCATCCAATGGTGAAAATGATTGGGAAGGCCGATCTTTGCTTCGTCGAACAAGGCCATCGGTTACGACTACGAGCCTTGATCCATGCAAGCTGCTATACGCTGTTCAGAAAATCACAAGTTCAGAGCAATTCAAACTCATTTGCGTGTACTGCCGATTAATATTCCACATCAGTATCGAATTTTAAAAGAATTTTGCAAGGGTAAAGATAAGACTGTAGAAATTCCATTCTTCAGATCCCACCTTATACATATAAGTTTTCGCACTGGGTACATCCTTTTTATCAGTATCTCTATCCTGATTGGGAAGGCCGATCATTGCTTCGTCGAACAAGGCCATCGGTCACGAGTTACGAGTCTTAATCCATGCAATCCGCTGCGCGGTTCAGAAAATCAGAACAGTACAATACAAACTCATTTGCGTGTACTGCCGATTAAAATAGGCATCAGGATCGCATCGAGGATTATCACTCGCACCACCAGTTTCACTGTCATGAGATAGAGATACCTACCCCCTTAAAAAAGGATAGAGATACCTAAGTGCCGAAGAGGATACTCTTACCGTTAAGCAGGGAGCCAAAGACAAGGTCGAGGCATGGCGGCTCGATGCAGGATTGCAGGCTATATTACTTTACTACAAGCTGATGGTGCAGTGCCGCGACGACCTGGCCCTAAATTTTCCAAGAAAAATGGCCGAACGGATGAGGAACACCACCAGTAGCAACTAATTGATGTGTACTGGTTGCTGCTAGCAGTACTGTATCGCCCGGCCGATTGGAACAAGGGAGGCTAAGAAACCGAGGCCATGATTGCGAAGCCGAACTTTCTATTATCCTGCCGGGAAAAGCATCAGGGGAGGGCGTGATGCGCGAGTCGAGCAAAGTATCTCCGGTCCCTGTTATTCTTTCGGATTGGAGGAGGGACAAGTTGCTGAAATTACGGGCATCCATCTATCTTGTGAATTAACAAGTTTGAAAAAAGGTAGTACAGCCTCATAAGATATCGTACTTGGCGTGCCGGTACGATTAACAAGCTGAGTGTTGATTCGCGTGATGCTAATAGGTACCATGCAAAGTTTGGTTTGCGACAGGTAGATCATATGTTTTGATGTGATGACATCGAGGAGGATCGAGCAGCCAGCTAGTATATTAATAATAACGACCAGGATATTGTTCTTTTGGTACCATCATCTCCAATGATGAATTCTCTTTTTAAAACTTTCAGGTTCTGTATATTGTATCAGCTTATAAGTCGGCTGAAACGGTTGATTTGTTGTGAGAGGAAAATACTGTTTGGTGACTGATAAATCAGCTGAATAAGCTGAAGCGAACAGGGTCATACATGATTCTCCATGGCTCCTAGTATTAAGAGCAGATCCCTGCATCATCTTTTTTTTTTTGGAAAAAGGGTCCCCCTGCATCATCAAACACTGGAAAGCTGGACGATCTCTCCAACTGTTGGGCCGGGCTAAGACTGGCTTATTATGTTGCGGGCCGTACTAAATGGTCAGCCCAGTTGTCTCTCTTCCTCGCGACCCCCCCGGGGGCGGGGGGCCGGCGCGAGAGAGAGAGGGCAAAACGGGATACGCAAACGCAAGGTCCGGTCCCTGTGTCGGCGGCGTGAGCCCGAGAACGAAAAGCACGTGCGCACAGCGCACACACCGTTCAGCCTAGGGCATTACCGAGCCGGGAAAAGAAGAAAATCTCCACGCCTTGGCTCCGCTGCCTCTCGTCTCGTGTGTGAGCAACTGCGAAGCCGGCGAGCAGCTGTATAACCCTTGCGCGCGCAGCGCGGCGGCGGCAATGGCGCCCACGGCCTGCCTCCGGCTCCCCTTCCTCCCGGCCCGGGCCCGAGGCCACTCCGCCACCTCCCCGTCCTCCCGCCGCCCCGCCCTCACCCTGAAATGCAGCGCCGCCGCCAACGGTGACAGCTCCAAACCCAACTCCATCTCCATCTCTCCCACCTCGCCACCGCGGGGGACGGTGGCGGACGGCGTCGAGTCTGTGGACGTTAACGGGCTGCGCCGCCCGCCCGTGCCTGTCTCCGGCCTCACCGTCCCCGGCGCCCGCGATCCCCACTGGCTGCGTCGTAAGTTTCTCAGGCGCGGTGGCGCTTGCGTCAGCTGATTCTGGGTTTGATTAATCACTTGATTCCGCGTTAGCTGCTTGTGGATTTATTCTATTTTATTTTCAATTGTGTTCAGGGCCGCTCACAAGTGCGGACGTCATGGAAGTGAATGGAAAGGGGCTCAAGGTTGCTTACCAGGTGCTCGACTAAACGCGTCTGCTGTTTCAGTTTCCTTCGTATTTCCCTCTGTGCCTGTGTGTGTCTCCAAAAATGTTAATGGGAGTTTGAGTTTGGTTCTGGTGTCTGATTCAGGGCTGCCCTGGGGCGTACAGTGAGGCGGCAGCAAGGAAGGCATACCCGAATTGTGAGACTGTGCCCTGCGAGCACTTCGATACTGCATTTCAGGTAGCTACGGGCGTTGCTTGTTGGAACATTTATCCTAGTCATTTTGCTGATTCATATTGCGGTTCCGGAAGAAGGACATCAAATTGGAAATGGTTAAATGTTTTGTTTTATGAAATGCATCAAGAAATTGAAATACTGGCACTCTATTGGACTGGTTCCATGTTGCTTTAGTTGAACACAATAATTAGTCGCACTAGCACACTATATGCGTATGTTGTTGCTTCATTTGAACAGTGTTGTGTTGGGGGAAAAATCTCTTGGCAGCAAATTTTGTTCATAATGATTTAATTGTACTTCCAGAAATGACCAAAACCTGTGTATCTGATCTTATTAGGGGAGCACCTCTTTAACAATTGTAGGTTTTTTATGTAACAGAATCTACTTTCTCTAAAACCAATTGTTATTTTGGAAGATAGGTTAATATCTAATGTAAATACAATAACAATTGATGCTTAGTATTTCTATTTTGCCGTTTTGTTTCAATACATAGAATAAGGTGTTGTAGCGCAGGGAATAGATACGACAGATTTTATATGTTTGTTCCTTTGACAGGCTGTTCAAAACTGGGTGGCTGATAGGGCTGTACTGCCACTTGAGAATTCATTGGGAGGTAGTATACATCGGAACTATGACCTTTTGCTTCGGCATAGTTTGCACATTGTTGGAGAAGTTCGCCTTGCAGTTCGTCATTGCTTGTTAGCCAATCCTGGTGTGGAGATTGAAAACCTTAAAAGTGCTATGAGTCATCCCCAGGTGAACAGCTTGGTTGATCTGGCATTAATACTATTTATCCTTTTTTTTGTGGATGTAAACTTGCCAACATATCATTCTTTTTATTCTTAGGCTCTTGCACAATGTGAGCACACATTGACAGGGTTAGGAATTGAGCACAGAGAAGCTGTTGATGACACAGCTGGTGCAGCAAAGGTAGAGTGATGTTTTCTTCACCTGGAAGATTCACCTTCTAATGCACATATCTCTGTTTTCCTCATTCTCTTTTAGCAACTTCTGTTTTGACTTTTGAGACAGAATGTGATTTCAGTTACTCTTCAAGTGAACTCTCTGTCTTTAATCATAACAGGACTCTTCTTTCTTAGTTTGTTGCAGAACAAATGCTCCAGGACACTGGTGCTATTGCTAGTTCATTGGCTGCTAAATTGTATGGACTGGACGTTCTTGCTGAGAATATTCAGGTACAGTGAGTTCATGCTAAAATAATAAAATAACAGAAAATGTTCTATTTGTTCTCAACATTAGTCTATCACTTTCTTTAGGACGACAAAGATAATGTCACCCGTTTTATGATGCTAGCTCGAGAACCCATCATACCTCGCACCGATAAACCCTTCAAGGTACAAATTATTCTGCAAACTCTTTTCCATCTTTATTTTAGCTGCCTGGATCCGACCCTCACCTTATGACAACCCAGCTGATCTGTTTTATGGTCTTTTTTTCAGACTAGCATAGTCTTTTCACTAGAAGAAGGACCTGGGCAGCTCTTCAAAGCACTTGCTGTATTCGCACTGAGGGAAATCAACCTCACAAAGGTCTGGCCAACAACCTTGTCTTGTAACTCGCATGCATTCTGTAGAAATAATAAACTGTGCGTGCTCTGTTTTTTAATGGATGTGCAGATTGAAAGTCGTCCACACAAGGAAAGGCCTCTTCGTGTATCTGATGATTGTCTCATAAAGTTAGATGCCAAACCTGTGGCCTTCTAAATTATTCAATTTCACTTCCTGCAGTTATACATGAATATGAGCATTGCTTATGCTGTTAATATCTCACTAACCCATTCAATCCTGGGTTGCAGCAGGAACTTCGACTATCTCTTTTATGTTGATCTTGAGGCTTCAATGGCTGATCCAAAAACTCAGAATGCTCTTGGAAATTTGAAGGTGCTCTTTCTTGCTTAGTAAAATATGGTCAAAGAGAACTGTGCTCATGTTTCTTTATTTACAGGAGTTTGCAACCTTTTTAAGAGTCCTGGGAAGCTATCCTACAGATGTGAACGAACCTTAGATAGCAAGTACTTCGGCACATCACATGCTGGTGAGTAATGAATATCCGTTTCTGCTATCGGTTTGTTGGCTATTGTATGATACAGGAAAGAAGAGCAATGTTTTTTCAGTTTTAATTGGTAAAAACGTGCCATTATAAGGCCCACTCTAGAAGGTCACAGGTTTGGCATTATAAGGCCTAGTTTTAATTATATTAATTCATTAATTGGGTCTTTAACAAAATCAAACCATTCTAGAAGGAACCATACATTTGTAAAATACAGTACTAAATTTATGTATATGGAAAGTTTTATCGCTACATTAATGATTCATTTCCTCAAGGATCTAATTAGCTCGCAATTGTCTTGTAATCCAGGAATTGTAGAAACTAGGGGAAATGGGCAGCCAGCTGAAAAGACAGGAGCAGTTATCAGGGTGATGCTAATTTTGATGGAGCAAATAAGCATATCTACATTAGAACTGTAGGAAAGGTGCATATGAGGCATGCGTTTGGTTATGATACTGGGAAGAAAATCGCATCTTTTGCTGGTGATCTTCTATGCGAGGAGGATACCTTAAAGAGCTGTCATCCTTCTATCTGCAGTTATGAAGGAGCCTGCTAGAACGCATATAGAGATCAAAGGGTTGGATATTTGGTTGGTGAAAAAACAGTTATAGTAGAATTGTTTTGTCTGTTACTAGAGTTTGGTTCCTTAGACGGCCCTGCTGCATTAAAAGTTTCTTTGTGTAATTGTGTTATTTGAATGGTCGTCATAGTAGCAAACAATCTGTCTCCTTCATGTGCAATATAGTATCGTGGCATAATTCCTAAGAGCTCGTGTTTCCATGTTCATCTATGGGTCCGTTTGGTTTTGGAACCACGTGGGTTCGGTTCGAGCCGACCCACTTTTCTGGGTTGGAGCCAACCCATCTCTTATTTGATTGGAGGGATGGGTTGGACCCAATTTTTTGTTTGGTTGAGCTGGTTAAGTGGGTTGGGATGGATATCTGTTTAACACCGTTAGTTGTGGACCCCACCTGTTAGCTGTGGGGTCCACCTATCAACCTCTCTCTCTTTTTTTTCCCAACCTTCCATCTTCTTCCCCGCAAGTCCTTCCCCACTGAGGGGAGCTCGCGCCGGCGGTCCTCCTCCCTACCGCCGGCGGTCCGCCCCCCTGCGCCGCCTCATCCCCACCACCGGAGGTCCTCCTCCCCCACCGAGCTTGCCCGGCCGCGGCGGGGCTCGAGCTCGCCCGGCGCACCTCCCCGTCACGTCGGCATCGGGCGGGCGGAGGGCGGCGCGAGTGGAGGGCGGCGACGGAGGGTGGCGTCGGCGTCGGGCGGGCGGCGAGCAATTAGACGAATCTATTAAACCTAATTAGTCCATGACTTGACAATGTGTTGCTACAGTAAACATGTACTAATGATGGATTAATTAGGCTTAATAGATTCGTCTCGCCGTTTAGCCTCCACTTATGTAATGGGTTTTGTAAATAGTCTACGTTTAATACTCCTAATTAGTATCTAAACATTCGATGTGACACGTGCTAAAAATAAGCAAAGCCAACCAAACATCCCTCTGTTTGCCATCAGTGCCAGGTCAAATGGGTCCGTTCTTATTTTTATACTCTACTCCCTACCTCCTACCAAGTAATTGCCGGGATGTTGACTCCAGTTTAGCGCCTGCTACTAGTACTCTGTAACTGCTGTTATTTAAGTATAGTTGCAGAGCTGGAGAATATTCTCCTCTGGAGTCATTCTTCTGGCGGAAACATTCGAGCAACCCCACATGCGTTCCTCGCTTACTATATGATTGTGCTCTCTACTGCAAGATCTACCATGTGCTCTCCGGCCTCGGTTGATTCTGTCTTGGAATTCCGGTTATTTTTAGAGACGGTCAAATAATATGTCAGAACTTACCAGTTTCCTAATGACTTACGTGTCAACCGGTCCCCCTCGTGTAACATCCGTTCCCAGAATCGGAGGCATCAGCAATCCTGAACGTGTGGAGATGGGAACTGGGAGGCTTGATTTGGAGCTGGGAAAAACTCGGTCAACGGCTCGGCGGCTTACTGTCAAATGCGGGCTCATGCACATGGCCTGATGGCCTAGTTTCTTTGGATCTCGTGATGAAATGGTCTCCCCACGTTTGCGTACAGTTTGTGCCCTCTTTCCCAGTTGATTGTCGTACGATGTAAGCACACTTAGCCTTTTTCTCTTCTCGTTGCTTTGATCCGAGCCTGGAGCTGACCCCACTTCATCACACCAAAAAGCGATGAGTAGGATGAAGAGAACCCATTCCTCCGGAACGGGGAGCACTCGGAATATGCCTCTTCTCCCTCAAGCTTCGTCTGCCTTTTCTGATGCCGAAATCTCACCGATCTTAGCCACAATTTCTTCCGATCCTATTCCCCCTTCTTTTCTTTATCAACAATTTGAACAACGAATGTGCCAACACATCACCACAGGTCGTGGCTTACTACAGTTCTAGCGAGCACGACGGCCTCGGACACGTCACTGTTGAGTGCTAAAACTCGCGTCCTTCACTGCATGGGGAGGCACCTTCCTGGCTTCCTCCAGGGTCCAGATGGCTGGCTGGCACGCGCAAACCGAGCGAGGTGTCACACCGTCACCTGGCCCTCGAGTCTGGGTCGTATTCGGCTTCGGCGTGGCGTTTTGTCTCTTGCTCAACCGAGTCTTCAGCCCGAGCAAGAGTTTGGCGCGTTGCTGCTACGCGCTCGTGCTGAGCCCGTGCCAGTGCCACCGAACCGGGTGACCGGGTCCACGAATTAGGCAGGTAGAGCCGCACTCGTGCCCGGCTCGGCTCCTTCAGGCTGCTCTGCTGAGCGAAGCGTAGTAGACGTAGCCGTCGCGCCTCGCAATCGGGGTATGGCTATTTTCTACTCGCGAAAGACCAGGACCCGATCAGCGGGGTACGGGAATTGGGGTTGGGTTTCCGAGCGGCCGGTGCTGTCATGCTCGGCTGCCGAACGGACTTCCAAGTCGTTGCCACCTGCCAAACTTGTGACCAAACGCACCTGTGTAGATCTCGTGGAGCAGTAGGTAGTTAGGAGTGATGATCGTTGGGAGGCTGCTAGCTAGTTTTAAATCGAGAGGCTGGCTTGTAATATAATCTTATTCTTGGTTACGATTATTTTTGCCAAAACAACGTATAGCTACCAGTATGGTAACAACCTGCACCACCTTCAAAACAACATTTTCGTAGTGATTTTAGATGGAAAAAATAAATAGATGGAACACATTCAATTTGATTCGTGATGCTCATTTAAATTGATGTGCTCGTGATTTGTAATAAAAGCTATACGCGAAACTATAAGTGGGCAATTTTAACTATGTCACCTAATTTATTTTCCCACATCAACAACATTATATAGTTCTGAATCTGGCAAACCAGAATTCCAACAGAAAAAAACAACTACCATTATTTGAGTTCTGAACTCGGTAAAGCTCATGATTGTTTTTTTTAAAACCTAGCTCAGGATTGTTTGACAATGGCAATAAAAATAGAAAAATGGCTTTCGTCTTTCTGGCCTTACCCAAGATGTAATTAAGTGCAAGCCTCATTCAAAACAATTTATTCCTACGGTTTGAAAATGAATTTATATCCAACACCTCTATCTGTATGATGATGTAGACGACGTTTATAGCCATCTAGTAGCTCAGATGCACGGGGGATAACAATGATAAAAGGATGCATTGCCAGTTTGAAACCCCCCAACCCCAAATGCCGAGTTGCCAATCAATATGAAAAAGAAGAAGAACAGCACGGCAGAAAGAGAAGGCGGAAAAGATCTGTCCGCTGCGTTCCCCTAGCTCCGTCCACCCACCGACAGAGGGGGGCGTCTCCGTCTCCCGCCCCGCTCCCATAAACGCAGAGGCTCACGCAGACGCCTCCCAAGCCCAAACCCACCACCACAACTGCGACCCAACCCGACCCAACCCCCGCACGCATTCCCACCTCCTCCCTCCCCAGATCTCCTCCCCCCTGCGCGCGCGCGTCGGGGTGCTGCCGGCGCCCGCGGCGACGACCGAGGAGCCATGACGGCGAAGGGCGGCGCCACGCCGTCCCCCGGCGGCGCGGGGGCCGCGGCGGGGACCGGGCGCTTCTTCACGGTGGGGCTCGTCAGCGCCTGGTACTCCTCCAACATCGGCGTGCTCCTGCTCAACAAGTACCTCCTCAGCAACTACGGCTTCAAGTACCCAATCTTCCTCACCATGTGCCACATGTCCGCCTGCGCCCTGCTCTCCTACGCCGCCATCGCCTGGCTCCGCGTCGTGCCCATGCAGCTCGTGCGTTCCCGCGTCCAGCTCGCCAAGATCGCCGCACTCAGCCTCGTCTTCTGCGGCTCCGTCGTGTCGGGGAACGTCTCGCTGCGCTACCTCCCCGTCTCCTTCAACCAGGCGGTCGGCGCCACCACGCCCTTCTTCACCGCCGTGTTCGCGTACATCATGACCGTCAAGCGCGAGTCATGGGTCACCTATCTCACCCTCGTGCCCGTCGTCACCGGGGTCATCATCGCCAGCGGCGTAAGTTACTGCCTGCTCAGCCTCATCTCTCGTTTCGGTAGATCTGTTGAAGTTGGGGTTGGATCTGGGGGAATTCTGGTTTGCCTGGCTCGGAGCTTGGCAACAGTGGGGTCGAGCTGGCGATGAGAGGTGGATCTCATCGAACTGTAATTGGAGTGAAATGGCAGGCATCTAGCCTCAGTTCATTGGATGGTGTTCCCTTCGTTGGGAATATGATTTTGGGATTATCAGATGAAACCATTCAGGGGCTGGCTATTTAGGGCCAAGTGATCAACTTTCATAACAGCTGTTCACCATCTACGTGATCAGCCGGAGAGTAATCCTGTTGACTGAGCTTTATCAGAGGGAAATCATTTTTAAAAATTTGTTTCCTCAGGAAGTACAATAGGAATAGCTTGTTTTTCCGCATAAATCTTGCATGGAAACTGTGGATGTGCTAGCCTAATTTTCAAAGCTCACATCTCTTCTTCCTAGTAGGTTCAATTTGATGCACGGGAAAGTTCTTCATATTTTGAAATTGGATTGCGAAATATTCATGCTTTACACATTATTAAGTTGAAACTCTTGCGTTATATGTAATATGTACTGCATTGTGTTATAGGCTTATCGCTTTAGTTTGTACAATACAACATACTAGATTAGAAAAGTGTCTGATGACTACTGGAGGCATTTACCTAATAACAGTATTGTGCGGAATCTTGTTTTCATGTGCAGCATCTCAGTATAGCAAGTTGTTGCTATACATGGTTGCTGTGAGAAAGCTTTTTAGGAGGTATATGTTTCTCACTAGTATGGATATCTCAAATTGTGAGTCGAGAACCTAGAACTTTGCATGCACGCTACTATGTATTAAGTATAGTTGTTTCTTGAAGTTTTTAACACTAACTAATATGGAGCATGCAAAACAAATTTCCAGGGCGAGCCTAGCTTTCATCTGTTTGGATTCATCATGTGCATAGGAGCCACTGCAGCAAGGGCGTTGAAGACAGTTTTGCAAGGAATTCTTCTGTCTTCTGAGGGGTAACTCCATTTTCCCTTTTATATGTATTTGCTATACACTATTATATACAGATTGTGTTGGTTTCATATATTACTTTCATTTTGTGCATTATGTGAATGCTGAGTGTTTCTCTGTACTGATATCTCACAGGGAGAAGCTTAATTCTATGAATCTGTTATTGTACATGGCTCCAATTGCCGTTATTCTCTTGCTTCCTGCAACTCTCTTTATGGAGGATAATGTTGTTGGCGTTACAATTCAGCTGGCTAAAAAGGATTTCACGATTGTTTGGTTGCTATTGTTCAATTCTTGCTTGGCATACTTTGTCAATTTGACCAATTTCTTGGTGACCAAGCATACTAGTGCACTGACTCTACAGGTATCAAATGCTTTCTTACTCATGAATTCAGCTTTCCTACACAGAGGTTTATTCAATTAGAGTGTTGTTGCGTGCATGATGTAGTTTGGCATTTAGCTTTTCTTGCTGAAAGTTTTAAGGTTAAAAAATGAAGTTACATCTATTAATTATCCATGATCCATGTCATGCATGTGCCACATTAACGCACCTTTATTTTGATCCACGCTATTTAAGATGGGTTGGGGAATGATGCTAGGATAAGTGTCGAGTAGTATTCCACCTTTTTAAACCATTATGTTTTCCTGTTTTTGCTGAGCTAAAACACACACGCGTGTTGTCTTGATCAAGTATATAGCTAGAAGTGCCTAGTTTAAATGTACATGACTCAGATTGGGTCTGTGATTGGCTACAATATAGAATTGCTATACTAATAGCGTACGCCTTTTATGTTTTTTACTGAAACATATTTGGAAAGTGAATTGTTTAGAATGTGAAAATTGAATGTCTTTGGTCCGTAATTGTTTGGAGATCTGGTGAAAATCTATTACTGAAAACTAACATATATACCTTACTCTCGTACGGGTTCCAAAACCTATGTGAAACAAGCTTTCTACTCCTCTTATCTTTTAGACACATACATCATTATGTTGCTTTATATTGATCTATGGACCACGTGGTATAAGGTTATTTGTTTGCCATCTTGCCTTACCTTGTTTTGTTTTAAAATTTTGGATTAAAATCCTTAGAATTATGTTTTAAAAAAGATCTGACTCCATGTCTCCCCAGGTTCTTGGAAATGCAAAGGGTGCTGTGGCAGTTGTCGTCTCAATTATGATATTCAGGAATCCTGTGTCTATAACAGGAATGCTCGGTTACACTCTCACAGTTATAGGCGTTATTCTTTACAGTGAGTCCAAAAAGCGCAGCAACAAGCCGTGAGCACCCTAGAAGACAGTAAATATGGCAATCCTTTCTTTGTCCGGTCAGTGCCCAGAGCTAATATATGATGGGGAACTACATCGGGGGTGGTCGCAACAAATCCTGCGTCGTATGGCGCCTCAGCGATTAGACATTGAGGATAGAAGTCCAATAATACCTGTAGTATTACCTTGGCATCTGGGAGGCATTTTGTTTTGCTAATGGTGATGATGGATGGAATATAATTTTTTTGTGTTAGAGAACCGTGGCTCACACTGCCAGCATTGGTTAATACGTTTAGTTCTTGGAAATTGCCCCTCTTCTATTCATCTGCTATTGTAAGTTACATTTTCTTTTGCTCTGAAGACTGCCTGTACCAAACTTTGCTCCAGGACCTCCTAATATATTATGACACTGAATTTAAGCTCACATAGCTGACTGTTGGTGATTCAAACTTGCCATGTATAGCTTGCCTCATCAAATGCCTGCCAATATACAATCTATGTTGTTGGTTCAAAATTACATACGACAGTACTGCTGCTGGCGTCAGTATTGTTATCGTGTGATGTAAAATGATTCACTTGGATTTCTAATCATTTTATTCGCTAAATGTTTGGGCGTAGACTCAAATGAATGATGTGATGAAGTATGAACACTGCCAGCTGTTGCTTGTTTTGGACGTAAGAGTTTTGTTCGAACGGAAGCTGTGCGAGGAGGTTGCCAAGTTTTTGCCTTTTTCATCTCGTTTGCTGAGAATCCATGCTGAAGGACTGCTTGTTTGCCGATAGTGCGAAGGAAATTAAAAAGGCTTCGTTTATGTACTGGGAAGGGCATCAAAATAGACAACTGTACAAGGAAATGAAAGAGCAACTTCAGCCATTTCAGGCTTTTATGTTCTGATTTTGGTCCTATCTGTATATAGGGATGCTCGAGTTTCTTTCCAGGTTGGTGATCTGGTGCCGATCACTCTGTGTCTCTGCACATGGAGAATTATTCGAGACTGCGCGAACCTGTCATCTCTGGCCATTTTGAATTCAGTCAGTTTTTTTTAGACTGATGCCTTCCCTGCGGTCTGTAATTGCAATCCTATGGAATATGTAAACGTCCTGCTGTCGCTAGATACTCTACTGAGGTATCTGCTGACAGTTGGAATTCTTGTAGTGTGTCGATATATGAAGGGAAAGATTCTGTCATTTCTGGTCACTCTAGCCATCTGCAGCCTGCAGTTTCTTCGTTGCAAAATCTGTCTCTAGCTGTGCTAAGTGCTAACCTTTGCACTCTAGATAAGAGCAACGAGCCGAAATACAATTCTGCTCAAGCACACAAGAACCAGGAATGACGACGAAAGATTATGACATTTTTATTGAGGTTCACTGTCCCCTGCAGCGACCGGACTTCTACTACAGACACTGGTAACGGGTTTACCATTGGAAAAATACGGTGGTAAACGAGAGACGAATCGAATCATTTGTTACAGACTTTTTTTTTTGGTTTCTTGCCGGTGTTAGAGAGAGAGGGAATTGAACGAATGCAATGCGGCGGCCTTCTCTTCGGCCCCCCCGACAGACGGACGACACCCTTCATGTGCAGCCTGTTAAAAACCCAGAGCACCCTTTGGCCTCCTTTCCCCTTTCATTGCCGCCGCTCACCGTCGCCAGCCAGCCAGCCATCATCATGCGCCCTTGCCTTCAGCTGCAACCCGTCACCTGCTCCACTGCGGGTACACAGTACAAAAGATGAGGCCATTAGCTGGACGAGATCTCGAGGCTAGTTGCGTGTGTCTGCCATGCCAACTCGGCACGGCAGCAGCAATGCAGCATGTCATGGCACCGTGCACATGCGAAGCCGCACCGGTTGATGCCCGATCGGCCGCACATGCGACGCGACTTCTGGCTACGGAGCTTGGTTTGATTTGGGGTGTGGTGCTATGATACCTTTGGGAGGAGGGGCCATGACGGTGGGCTTGGACATGATGGCCGGGACGGTGGCGACGGCGGCCGCGGAGGCCGGCGGGAAGAAGTGCGCGGCGGGGACGCCCAGACCCTGCGAGCCGTGGTACTGGTAGTGGTAGAACGGGTACACCGGCATCATGCCGTTGGGCGCCACCATGCCGCCCTGCGCCGCCGGGTACGTGAAGTGCCCCTGCATGTAGGACCCGGCCGTGCCGGCAGCCGCAGCCGCAGCCTGGCCTAGCTTCTGCACCCCCAAAGAACATTGTGATTAGCATATAGCCCCCCAATCAGGCAGTAACATTATTACTTAGTGCAGGAAAAAAAACTGAGGGATCAGGTGATTTACCGCGTTGTAGCTCAGGTCAGCGACGTAGTTCGGCGAGTACCTGAACAGAAACGCGTAGCACAAAACCACACATCGATAAGTACCAGCGGCACACATAATTTAACCCGGTAAAACATGGCAGAAGGAAAAAACAACAGATCCATGTGTAGTTTAAGCGTTTAACTACGGTGCTGAGCTGAGTCCTTTGGCCTAACACATGGCCAGTAGCATTAATTATTTAATTTCCCCCCTTCTTTTCCTGCCGCCGTGCAGGCCGGCACGTGGGCACGTGCGAGCACGACGAGGCAGCTGGCTGCGCGCGCGGTCCGGCCCAGGTCCAGCCTGTGCCCGCGCCTGTCCCGTCGCGTCGCGCGCCCCGAACCCGGCCGCAGCCACGCCATGTGTGTGCGCGCCCACGCTACCGGTCCCCCCGCGCGCGCCTATCCCTGACTACCGGGCCCGCCCACCCCTCGGCCGCCGCGCTGCGGCTGGCGGCTGCTGCCTGCGCGCGGGTCGCCGGCGGACACGAAATCCTCGTAGCCTCGCGCGCCGCGCAGACAATTCGCGGCGCTCGAGGCGCGCGCACGCCGGATCGTAATTTTTTTTTTATGCCTCTCCAAGGCGCTATCGCGCGCGGGGAAATTGAATTTGGAGCTAGTACGCGTGGGGGGTGCGCGAACGTACCCGTAGGTGGTGGCGGCGGGGTAGAAGGGGAGCACGCCGTGGTACTGCTGGTGCGCGCCGTGGGCGTAGTGGGCGGCCGGCGGCGGCGGAGGCGGAGGCGGCGTCGTGGAGGGGTGGTAGTACCACGGCACCGGCGACACGCCCCTGGACCCCACCGCGATGGCTGCTGCCGCGCAGGTGAATTCGCGCCAAGCACACGTGATCTCTTGTCAGTACCCACGTTAACGGCAGTAATTAGGAGTAGCTAGCAGTAACCGTGGGAATATTGTACCTGGAGCGGGCTGGTGCGGGGACGGGAGCGCGGGCGCGTGTGGCGCCGGGGTGGCCGGCGGCGAGGGGCGGAGGAGGTGCGGCGGCTGGGGCCGCGGCTTGGCGCCGAGGGACGCCAGGTTGCAGTTGGCGCGGCGGCCGTTGATGACGGGGGTGGCGTCCTCGCACGCCTTCTTGGCCGCGTCCGCCTCCTTGAACGTCACCTGCCCATCCACGCATGCAACCAGGTTTCAGATCAGACGCGCGCGCGTCATAAGAAGAATGCCAGTGCCACTGACTCCATGCGACAATGCATGAATTAAACTAGGGAGGGACGAGGGAGGGTGGGGAGAGGGAGCACTGACGAAGCCGTAGCCCTTGGAGCGGCCGGTGAGCTTGTCGGAGATGATGACGGCCTCGAGGATGTCGCCGTAGCGCTCGAAGTGCTCGCGGAGGGTGTCCTTGTGCGTCTCCCACGCCAGCCCACCCACGAACACCTTGGTCAGCGTGGTGTCGCCAAACGCCGCCGCCGCCGGCGGCTGCGCCAGAGGCAGGGGCTGCGGCTGCGGCGCCATCATCGTCATTGCCTTGCCTGCCGGGCCGCGGCGCTGCGTCCTTCGTGACGGCAAGTCGGCGAGATGTGCGCGGGGGGTGGAATGCAAATGTGGAAGAAGGCGACTGGGCGATGTGCGGGGGTGTGGGGGTTTTATATAGAGCGGAGTTTGTAATTCCGTGGGAGGGAGAGTGGTGGTTGGGCGGGCGGATAACGGAAACAGGAGAGCTACTCCCAGTCTGCCGCCTGGTCCTCTAGCCTGCCCACAATTGGCCTCTGCCCCGGCGACCTGTGGTCTCATCGTCTCTCTCTGCCCCTCACCAGCAGCTCTGCAAGACTGCAACTGTAACAGAAAAGGCCTGCATGTCGTCTTCTCCCTCCAAGCATGATTAACCATGTCCCTCTCGTGGTTAATCAACGAGATATATACAATTTTTTTACCGTCGTGCAGAGAGTAATTCCACGCAGTGCAACTTACATGCTAACTCAAACAGTGAGTAGAGTACAATGCAACGTAAGACTGAATAGAAATCATTCATTTGTTTACAGCCCTGCCGGGGCGCGGAGACAAGAACAGATGGGCGAGTGGCCAGCCAAGCCAAACGGATCGGCGACGGGAGAGGTGGGCGAGCTGTAAGAGCGGGTGGGGGAACAGCTGGCCTAGTGGCCTCGCAGCTGCAGTTCTGCCTTTACCACACAACGTGCTGACGCCTTTCCTTTCCCCTCGCCCCTTTCCTCGCCTAGCTATGCCGATCAGGCTCAGCAGCATCCCCTTGCCTGATTAACAAATCGCATTAATCTAGCAAGCCCATCTGAAAAGGAATCCTTTCCGTTTCCTTTATCCTTCGCAAGTAGTAGCAGTATTATACTCTGTACACTGGCAGTCTTAAAGCCGCTCGACGCGTATTTCTTAATGGGAAAATACACTAGCGTACACGGTACACCAGAAAAGGCACATCGTATCGCTTATCGATAGCATTATAGCAAAACGATAGCACGTGATGGCGCAGCGCAGGGTACCGTTCTCCTGACAGGAAAACATGAGACTGACACACCCAGAAGTATACACGGCCGTGACCATAGGGTATAAGCTACGCTACGCTGCGTACGATTACTCGTATACGCGCGCGCGCATCGCAGGTTTTATACGTACTGACAACAGCCACAACGTCTGCGCTGATGACGTACACACTCCAGGCAAAAGGCCATATGTTTCAACCGCGAACGGAGCTGCCAGCTGGCCTTTTTACTCCGAGAGATCCCAAGGCTCCGAGAGATGCCCGTGAGACTCCAGATTCATTTCGTGAGACCTACATTTTGTTCATCTTGTCCGTGGCACTTCAACTGCTGGTGTCCGTCGCGAAAAGGGCAGCGGCACGCCGCGCCAATCGCCTGCTGCCGGGAGGTGGCCCGAACGCTAGCTAGGCCGCTACAGGCAGGACGGGATCTCGCAACAGCTCGGGATCGCGCCGCGCGGCACTGGCCTGGCCCTGGCTCGGCAAAGGCAGCGCAAAAGCAGATCGACGGGGGAACACTTCCGGTGGGTGACGCCAACGCGGGGCCTGCGACGTACGCCCGCACGCGGTCCCGGGAAACTATCCTTCGACGATGGCACGTGAGAGGCGGTCCCGGAACGCCTCGCGTGACCGTCCTCCTCTCGTCTCTACAGGCCTCGACCTCGACCGATCGACGGACCTTGTTTTTAGGGCATGCAAGGTTATTCCTTTTGGGCTTTTTGGCAATTTGACAAAAAAAAATAATTAAAAGGCACAATGAGCCAGTCAAGAGAGCCGACAAATTGTCTAAGGGATCATGCTGATATGCCGTTGCTCAGATGGGAATCTCGAATTTCTTCCTCAGACTAATTCGGTGCTAGTCTGTGTACGTGACGAATCGAATAAAATGGCACCGACTGACCACAGCGCAGCTGCTGTTAACAGCGTAGCAAAGAGTTACATCGTACAATCAGAAAGATACGACGATACAACCTCTGAAAAAAAAAGATACGACGATACAGTAGTACGTACGCTGATTCGGACTGTCATCAGCAGCGCATGTGGTTGCCGTCTATGATGTCTACCTCGATGCCATTTTTCTGTCACCGCGATCTAACGCCGCTGTAGCTGTTGGATGGACGCTGGTGTACATGCGAATCTCTTCGTCTAGCCAATCAGTCCATGCCACTTCTCCACCAGTTTACGCCTTCCGATGATCGGTCAGCGACATTATTCTGACCGAGTAGGGGGGCGTAGGCAATATCAGCAACCAAAAACAACTCAATCAGAGTTCAGAAATGTAGGCAGGGGCTAGCCTCCTAAAAATAGCAAGTCTCCCGGGGTCGTCAGCCATGCCTGCCTGCACCCATACACCAACACCCCGTCAGCCGTCACGTCTGGTGGTGGGTGGTGGCGGCCCCGACATCAGCGCAGCAGCTGCAGCATCGCGTCGCATGCTTTGCCAGTGC
This sequence comes from Setaria italica, assembly GCF_000263155.2. Lineage (NCBI taxonomy): Eukaryota > Viridiplantae > Streptophyta > Magnoliopsida > Poales > Poaceae > Setaria > Setaria italica. Next base: position 49,428,428 of record NC_028458.1, on the reverse strand, counting down.
AGCAGGCTGCGGTGCACCAGCTGATGAGCAGACCAGATCCACGAGCGATGAGCCCACCGCCCACGGGCGCGTACTACGTGAGTCGTGACAACATCTAACGTCTTTCCTCTCCGCGCCAGACAAGTCACAGCGGCCGGCGCCCTGAGCCGCCGCGCGGCAGCCGGCAGCGCGCGCCGGGGATGGGCAGGATCGCGGGAATCCACCCGTCCCCCGCGGCAAGGCGCACACCGCAAGTGGCAGCCGGGCCGGGAGCGCGGGGCACATGCTCCCCCGGCCGCGAGAATCTCCTCGTCGTCTCCCTGGCCTCCCTCAGTCCGCCCACCCGCTGCTGCCCTGCGTGGCCGCAACGTGGACAACTGTAACTCCTGTCCACATGCCCGGACCGGACCGGTGGCCCGGCACCGGCAGGGCATTACAGCGCTGGATTAGCTAGTGGACTCTGCCCTGCCACTGCGCTGCACTCTCTGGAGTCTGGAGACCGATCGATGGATCACGGTAGTAGGTTTGACCGGACCGGGGTATCGGAGGAGACTGCTCTCGCGGGAGGAGCCGTGGAGCACGGTAGGGACAGGGCCGGGCTGGGAGCTAGCTGTAAGACCTGAGCCGTGAGCTGGCGGGAAGGAAAAGGGCAGAGGATTGGAGAGAGAATGCCGCTCCCGCTAAACAACGCCAGGGTAATCATCATCAGATGGGGCTTATAGTAAAGCTGCCAGGACGCAGCAGGCGGCAGAGATCGATGCTGCATTGCTTTGTCTTGCAACTTTGCATTACGTAAACAACGGACAGCTGATGGCCCATCCCGTGTATTAGTTCTTTCTTATCTGGGCATGCACGCGGTAACTTTTGTGCTCCACAATTTGCACGGCGGTGAACCTTTTCCGCGGCTCACACGGCTAACGAAGCATGTACTGGTACGTAACTGCTAAGCTTCTGAAAGCTGAAAAGGCTGCGTTTTTGCATGTGTATGAAAGTATTTCCCTGAACTACTATTCTGTTATATGTGCATACAGCTGAGAAGCTAGCTAGCTAGCTCCAAAGTAAACTCCCAAAGTGAGCAGGTAGTTTAAGTTCAGAGCCTCTGAAACACTTCTGACTGACAGGTACATCCACTGGGCACTGGCTGCAACTTAATGTAACCACGTATGTAAGTACGCACGTAACTGTTCCAGTCAGTAATAAAGCTAGTAATTAAGAACAAAGAAGCTTGACGAGGAAGAAAAGGTATCATGGACGCAATTAAATTATAATGTGTCTTAAATAAACGCGTATGATGATCCCACGGGCATGGCCACACGTCGAAGCAGTGCCTCTGCCCTCTCCAGCCTTTTAACTCCATCGATCACGTACCAGATGGTGCACATGCGTGTGCGAGCTGGCCGGCAGGCATCATGGACGTGAAGGCATCCATCTGGAGACCATCTGTCTCTCTGCTCCTGATAGATCATGTATATACTTTGATCATCTATCTACACGCGTGTCTGCATCATCCATCGATTCATGCCACCACGTTGGCGGATGCAACTCAAAACCGGTGTCGCTTTGAGGCCCCCCACCTAGCTAGGCCAGTACCCCCTGCCACGTTCGACGACCAAGGATGGGATGGATCCGCCCCCACACAAGTACGAACACGCATTGGTGGGTGCACGACGACGACGACGGCACGCTTCCACGCGGTCGGGTACGAGAAAAAGACGAGTAAACAAGCAGCCAAGTAGACGCGAACTCATGGCGCAACTAGCGTAACAGCAGCTGGTGCGTGCCTCGACCCTCGAGGGAGCCTGCAAAGGATCGGTAAACAACAAAGTGCCAAGCCAATGTTTGGCGCCGATCGGTTTCCGCAGCAGGCGTGGCATGGCCACTCGCTGTTGTTTGCCCGCGGACGAACCGGCTCTTTGTGGGCTACATGACGGACCGGCCGCGGTGGATCAGCGCGCGCGAGTTTATTTTGTACTGTATGTACTCCGATCCGGCCTATCAATCTGGCTGTCAGTAGCCAGCCGTCCTTAATTTAAGATCGATGAGCTAGAAACATCCGGCGCAATACCTGCAAAAATGTTCGAGTTCATTCCTACGACGATTATTCCCGGGCACCAGCGACTGTCACTGCTGGGGAAAGCTTTCAGTACCGGGTTCAAACCCGGTTTAGTACCGATTGTACAACCGGTATTGCTAAGTCAGTACTAAAATGAGTCCTTTAGTTCCGGTTCAAATAACCGGTAATAAATGGGTCCTTTAGTACCAGTTAGGGAGACCAATCGGTACTAAATTGGACTCGGCCATGTCGCACGTGGCAACCAATTTAGTACCGGTTGTTCTCCCAAACCGGTACTTTTCTGTTTATTTTCTCATTTTCATTTTTGTTTCTTTATTCTATATTAGTATTTCGTATTTATTTCCTTTACGTATACTAGTTCTAATACGCAATATGTATAAAGTTGTATTTGATCTACAATATTACATTTGAGATAATATTATACATAGACATATTGTGCATACAAATATATGAATAATATTACATTGCATCAACTCTCCAAGTTCAACATTTTGAATCAACTATTATGAACCCGAGTCCTGACGGTGATGCAGATTTGATCCATCATTATGGAACTCTCCCGCTAGATTTACTACCTCGTCCAAAAGAAATCCACTGAGTTGTTCTTGAATTGCCCTGATTTTTTCCGTCTCGAGGAGTTCTTGCTTCATGTGCATAATCTATGTCATTAGTAAAGGTTATTATATTAGATCAATGGATTTGCACAATTAGAACTAAATTATTATTAAGAAATTTGTATATGTAGGTCAGTTATACGCTTGGGACGTACAAAGCCATGGATGAACTCACATACGTAGTATCTGCATAAATTATTCCCCAGATTCTGTCTCAAACACTATATATATATATGTATATATATGTATGTATTTATATAAATGTATATATATATATATGGCAAAAGAAGTTATGAAATATTTGTTGTGTTCAAGGAAGTGACACGAGATGTGCAAATTCAATACATATTGGGAATTCAGAGTGGATATGAAGTTGCTCCTTGAATTCACCTGAGCGATGTTGACAGAAGCAAGCATGGTCTATGAGGTCGGTGTATTGATTTCTTGATCTTCTCAGAGAGTCCAGGATAAAGACCATACTTCGATCAACCATGATAACCAGGAGTATCCAGTGGAGAGGGTGCCCTGGCAGATGGCGTAGGTGATCTTGCCCTTGAGCCTTGAGGAGATGATCCCAAGGTCGGGGGATTTGATTGCGGAATCCTTATGTAGCGCTTGGGCTATAGAATCCAACCGTGGATGGCTTCTCCTAGATTTTTCTCCCCATCACCTCCAAGTACCTCTAGTTCGAAGTCATCCCAACCGTCGACCACTCGGTCCACTCCACCTTTGGCGTAACCGCGAGCTGCAATCTTCACGCCATGAATTATTTGGCTTTGTGTCGATTGTTCACCCACACCATAAACCACCACGATGAGCTTCTTTTTCACAGGAGTAACAAGCTCACAAAGGACCCTCCCAGTGATGTTGTCCACAGGGTGGTGTTGGTTGTCCTCAACCATGTCACAAGATCCTTCAGTTGGGGCTTACTTGGAAGCGAAGCTGCTTCGACGCTGAGAGGGGCTTACGTCAATAGCCCCTGATGATGCAGCTGGTAGTTCACTAGCTTGTTTGCTAAGAGCTAGAGCCACACGTCGGTCGATTGCTTCCTCCATTCTTACCTTTGTCAAAGCTACGTGTTCTTGCAACTCTCGTAGCTGTCATGCGTGTTCGGCCTTATTTCTTTAGCAACTTCTCTAGGAATCAATGTACTCACGAAAGTCAAACTTCCATGGAATTACTCCTTTACCTCGGCAACGTCCAGGGTGTTCTGAATTACCTAGTGCCATAGTCAGCTCGTCCTTCTCTCGATCAGGCACGAAAGATCGGCCGTAGCCTTTATTAACTCAACAAGCCTCGTAGCCGCTTCTCTTAATTCTTGGCAGAACACAAATGATCCATCTTCGGGATTGAGCGTGCCGCCATGAGCATAATACCAATGCTTTGCTCCCTCCGATCATTTGAGAGTCGTCGGTACTATTCCCTTAGCAGTTATGTCATCTTCCATCCTCTGCTATTTCATGATCCCCTTCTTGTAACCTCCTGGGCCAAGATGATGAAAGTATTTATTCTGACGAGCACTGTCGGTGTTGGTTTTAGTTGCCTTAGCGCTCTTTTGCAACTGCTTGAACTGCACAAATGAATCCTAATGATCTCTTAACTTGGGGTGCTTCGCGAAATCTGATGCAAGGCCCATCTTTATGTAGTCTTTGTTCAGATTATTCTTGTACATCTAAAAAGCAATTGCACCCTTCCGAAAGCCCCAATCTTTCACTTTTTCTTCATCTACACCTTCGAACGTGAAGTTTTCTTTTATCTGCTCCCATATCATTTCCTTCTCTCGCTCGGGGACTGTGCTTGTGGGGATCATGCTCTCATCGATTTCAGGGCTTTTCCAATTCTGAAAGCTTATTGGGTCTCTAACAATAAATCCAATTTGATTCACTAATTTGGTCTTAGCATTGTCTGGAGCAGTTGGTTCACCCTCTTCGTTAAGTTCCGTGATCATGATAATGTCCTCTAACTTCTTCTTCGGGTCTCATTTCCGTTTAGACCTACTCGATCTAGATGGATGAAAAACAAAAGAACTATTAATTCCCAATACTCTTGATAAGTAGAGTATTCAAATCATGTTTACGTATAATAATTGATGTACCTCGTCTTGTTGCCCATCAGAGCCTCCCTCGGCAATTGGTTGCTCCTCATTGCCATCACCAGACATGTTGAGGTAGATGTAACTCTGGCTGCGATCGACCTCTTCATTTGGTGGATCGTTCGTGCGACCTTGAGCAATCAAATCCATTACGTACTTCTCATCCAATCGGGCCTGCTCGTCCTCTGATCGAGCCTTTGTAACTAATATAATATAAAAAAGAATTATTCTAAGAATGACTATAACTTATACAAATTTTCAAACAATAAATGACTTAAAAAAGAATGAAACACTTATACAATTTGTTAAAAAATGACTATGACAATATTTATTATGAATTCCTAGTAAATGAAAAAAATAAACACTTATACAATTTGTTACAATAAATGACTACATTACTGTGAATTGCTAGTAAATGACAACAAGAAAAGAGTTAAACACTTATACAATTTGTTACAATAAATGACTACAACAATTATTGTTTAATGTGAAATGCTAGTAAATGACAAAATAAAATTTATACATTTTGCAACAATAATTGACTACGGAATGAATGACTAATATTTATATATTTTGTAAGAATAATCGACTAAAAAAACAATTTCTAAAATAATTTGGTAATTTCTAAAAGGATCAAAGTAATTTTCTAGTATTTCTAGACATTACTAATAATTAACATGATTTTCTAACAAGGTGTGTTGTACAAATTACAATTAATAGGATTTCTAGCTAATTCAAGAATTTCTCTATATTTTCTAGCTAATTCAACATTTCTAGAAATAAAAAAAGAAAAAAATGACGTTGGCCGGCCGCGAGCGTACGTCAGCGAAGAAAACGGAGCCCGCGGTCAGCCGGTTGCGCTTCGTGGAGGATGGGTCAAGGGCGGCAGGGTGGGGGAGACGGCGGCAGCCGGGTCGAGGGCGGGACCGGTGTCGGCGAGGCCGGCCGGCGTCGCGTCCACGGGGAGGAGGCCGGCGTGGAGTGGAAGAGGCGGCGCCGGTACGGTGTGGAGGGGCGGCGATGGTGGAAGAGGGGCGGCGGTGTGGGGGAGGCGCCGGCGGCTGGGTCAGGGAGGCGTTGATGTCGGGCGGGAGCACAACGGCGGCGGAGTGGAGGCGGCACCGGTACGGTGGAGGAGGCTAGGGCGGCGGCGGTGGAGGAGGGGCGGTGCCAGCATGGAGGATGGGTGGCGCCGGCGTGGAGGTTGGGTGTCGGTGACAGGGGGCGATGAGGGCAACGGGGGTGCACGGTGTCGGAGAAGGCGCCGAGGGCGCGTTACGATGGCGACCCACGACGTGGAGGAGAGGCGGCGACGGAGGATCCGGTGAGAAAGGGGACGATGATCGCAGTGTTGGGAAGGAAGGGGATGAGGTGTTATCCCCCCTTTAGTACCGAGCCTCACCCCCACCCGGTACTAAAGAGGTTCTATCACACTATTTCAGTTCCCGCCAAGACAAATGTTTTATATACTTTCTTTTAAATTTGCTATTATATTTATTTATTGCGTAGTAAATCAAATAACGTACATAAAATTGCAAAAATAAGTTTGTTATCTCAATATTAATTAGATCTATACAATAAAAATATTAGATGCATTTCAATATCAAACATAGTAAAAATAGTAATATTAAGTTAGTAATAGGTTGTAAATGTTCATAATACTTATGTTAACTTAAAAATTAGAAAAAAAAACAAATATTTCGACTATAAAAAATCTAGAAAAATAGTGCTTATAGTGTTATTAATATGGTTACCATGACTTAGTCATGTACTTGTTTAATTGTATCTAAATTTGTTACTTATTAGTTAATGGTGCAAAAAATCCAAAATAATTAATATTTTAACCATGGAAAAGTTAGTTGTTTAATAACTCCATAAAACATTATTACATTACTTTATCACTTGACCACAAAACTTTATCACTTGACCACAATACATTACATATCATTATAATGTGTTATTACATTAATTTGTTACTTGACCATAAAACACAGCATAATGGTTTTAAAACATAAAACATCATCATCTAATGGAACGTTAATGGAACATTAGTAACCTTCCTCTTGACGAACATCCCTTGGTTGTGATCGCGGCGTAAGTATGGACAACAAATGAAATCAGACGGCGGCTTGTTGGACTCTGCCAGATCGAGAAAACCACGCAAGCCATTAATGTACTACATGGAGTGTTTGTCCACGTTATACATCCATTGCCGATCCATCTACAAAGTATTACCGAATCAAAGATATTCTGCTCATTATAGAATTATACATGAAACATAACAAATATGATACAAATACCATTAAATTCAAATATTGCTGAAAGTTTAGATAGAAATACACAAATTTAAATTTCAGGCCCAAACAACATGATACGCTATGACAAACTCAAATATTGCTAAAAGTTTATATAGAAATACACAAAATTAAAATTTCAAACCCAAACAACATGATACATTACGACAAACCATCCACTTAATACTATCTAGGAGGACTTTAAGCATCCTTAGGCAGCGAAAATGAAGGTTTCACTGACCGAGCCTCATCCTGTGGTTTATTTGTGCCTCCTGCGATGGTAGTACTCGGTGGACCTAAAACACTCAGGATTGGTGGTGGAGCGTAACGACCTCCAAAAGGAGGTTCCTGACCCACCGCAACATCATTTTCATAACATCTTTTCAAATAACGAAGCGTGCTCATTTTCTTTGGCTTATCATGAGGGTCAACTATGGTTTTCCCCTTACCGCAAGAGAAACGACGATCGCCCCCACCATCGCCACTATCTCCAGCAGCAGTAGCTATCTCTATGTACCACAATTTATTTAGCTCATATTTGCAAATTACTAAACCATGAATAATTATTTTTTTCCCATAATTTATTTAGCTCAAACATAACATATAAATAAAATTTTTCTCCATTGTAGCTTATTCTAAAAATAAGTAATTACATACTTTATTTCATCTTATTATCTCTATGTACCATAATTTATCTCGCTCATATTTGCAAATGACTCAAATATGAACAAATTATATTTTTCCCCTAATTTATTTAGCTCATATTTGTAAAGGACTAAACTATGAAATTATTCCTATGACCTCATATCAATTTCTTTGACTAATACAAAATATAGCATCCAAAAAATTGTAGCTTATTGTGAAAATCACAAATATGAGCTGTGATTAACACATGCATATAAATGAAAATTTTCTCCATTGTACCTTATTCTAAAAATCACAAATTACTCTAGGTCTAAAGCATAAAACTTAGTATACTAACCATGTATCAAAGGACGATGATGTTTCTAACCTTTAAATCACTTGGATGAGTGAAATCCCCAGAAAACCGGTAGCACCTCTCCTATTTCGCCATGAATGGATGAAGCCCGAGCTGGAGGAAATAGCTCAAGCAGGAGGAAGAAGACGCCTGATTTATAGGAGGGAGTTAGTACCAGCTGGGGGCTCTAACCGGTACTAATGGGTGACCTTTAGTACCGGTTGGAGCCCCCAACCGGTACTAAATGGGATCACGGGGGTTCCTGTGGAACTAGCCCTTAAATCCGGTACTAATACTCACATTAGTACCGGGTAAAAAAATAACCGATACTAAGTCTCGTAACGACTGCCGAGTTTTTTAGCAGTGTGCATCGGTTAAGCTGGCGATCAATGATCAGCGAGGCGCCAAAGGCCTGTGGGCTGTAGGATTGTACTAGGACATCAGAGGCACGCCGCTAGCCATGTAGGCAGGTAGGGAGGGAGGGAAGGAGGGAGATACTGTCTCATATCAACGTGCGCGCACGAGGTAGGATAGGAGGGGCTACGGCGCGCAGTGGAGAAGAACTGGGCAGCGGTGGGGGTAGGCGGGTAGCAATGGCATCGCCGATCGATCCGCGAACCGGTGATGAGATGACGCGAGGATTACATGTGGATGCTTGGACGGATTGGGCGGGTGAGTAGCGGGTCAGGACTCCACTCTGATGGCTAGCTCGGTTGTTCTGTTTTCGTGCTAAGCTAGGTCATAGATGCTAAGCTAGGTCATAGGTGTCAGTGGCTTTTCCCCGACGCGACGTCGCCATGCGTGCAGTGCGCTATGCTGTGCTTGTTGTAGCCTGCAGGGTCCGATTGGAACAGGCTGTTCCTCTTGACGTCTTGTCAGTCGCCAAATGGAAATTCTTCTTCAAGGCTCAGCCCTCTGTCTCTCTAGTCTGAACTGGCTCGACATGATGCCGATATCGTACGCAGGGGCTCTCTCTTGGGAAAACACCGGTTTGGACATGCTATTCACTTCCACCCATTATCACTTCCGTGTGGTGACATAGTTAATGGATAGGGTTAAAGTCCATAAAATATCACTTTTGCCCTTTATTTCCCCATCTACCCCCTTTCTCTTTCACCCTTTTTATCTTTTCACAAGCCATTAGCACCCATTAGCTCCTCCCCACTAGCTAATGCTTTTTGTATTTTTAGAGTGGGCTAAAGTTTAATCTTTTCATTAACCCCATCTACCCCCTTTCTCTTTCACCCTTTTTATCTTTTCACAAGCCATTAGCACCCATTAGCTCCTCCCCACTAGCTAATGCTTTTTGTATTTTTAGAGTGGGCTAAAGTTTAATCTTTTCATTAACCTTTCTATTTGGATGGACTAATGAATAAAGTTTACCACTTTTATCCGTTAGCACTTGGATCAAGCAGGCTCTGGTGCCTCCCCGACAGAAGAGATAATAGGAGGCACGAGATAGCAAGCGAATAAAGAACAACATCATCTTCCGTCGTCATCAGTCGGTCGGTACCTGCTGCACTGGACAAGACACGCACTGCGTACGTTCATGGTGGTCAATAGCAATCGGGGCAGAAGGCCCAGGATCCTGGCATCCGGCCACCAAAGTAAAGTGGCCCAGTTGAGGATCCAATATGTGTGTGGTTTGGGTAGTACGGAGGCCGAGCCACTTGTTTGTTATTATCGGGCTGACGGGCTGGGTAAATTAATACTGGTCGGGCTTGCCCGTCGAATTGTAGCCCGCGAGTGTCTCAGCCTGCAAAAGGAGTCGGCATAAAGCAGATAGGCTTGGCACACCAACGGTCTCCCCAAATCGAGAGAGCCAAGGTCCTAGAAATGGCATTGACGGCGACGGGCTCATCGGACTAGTCTCGCAAACAGTTTTCCCTGCCGCATTGCCCGATCAGCGGCAGGCACAGCCGTGATGACCAGGCCGTGACCTGCCACCACCAACCCGTCCATGTACTCACGCTAAGCGTTGCGGTGTGACACTGACGCTTAACCCGCATGTGGAGAACAGGAGGAAGAGCGCGCCGCATGCCGGCGTACAGCATTTGGAGCTTTGGAGCACTTCTGCTTGTCGAACGGGCTGCGTTTGTACATACGCGCGGTACGGTGCCTCGTGGGGTCGCCGGATCGGGTCGGATCGGAGGACGTCGCGACTCGCGACCATGGCAGGAGCAGGATTACACGGGCACAGCTAGCGCGAGGTGGGACGGTGGCCGCCTCCCGGCCGGGATCGCGGCGGCCGCGGTTGATTTCGCGGGGGTTTTTTTGCGTGCCGCGACGTATCCCGCTTGGAACGGGTTGGCAGCTTGCCATACTGGATGCCCGAACGGGACCGAGCGATGCACCGCGTCACCGCGAGAGCGACCGGAGACGGGGTGCCCTGTACGAACGTGGCCCCGCCGTCTGCACCCCGCATCCGACACGTTTTTGGTAACGCACGCTACATGATAGTGGAGATAGGTTGTCACGCAGGCGAGAGGGATGGCTTGATGGATTGCATTATCGCTCACCCTGTTGCACGGATTTCTTCGATCTTGGGAAGTCGTGATGTTAGTTCATCCCCACCCGACCGCGCTGTGTACCGCCGCGCCCTCTGTTTAGTTACGCAAATCCGGCTATCCAACCTCAATCCGTGCCATCGGTATTGGACAGCAAATCATCTTCAAGCGTAGCTTTTGCTTTCCTAGTTCCTGTACAGCATGATCGTCCAGTCGTCCTGGACCTGCGATAGTACGCTGGCCATCAGTATTGGCGTAGTGCAAGATAGAAACCACGTTGTCCATGTCCGTACGTGCAGAGTCTGACGGTACCTTTTATCTAAAGATGACAAGACAACGTGCCAACGAAATTCTCTGTTTTAGAGTTTTCGCAGATCTGGCTCCATCTTCGAATAACAGGGACGCTACACCAGTAAAATTCATACCGTCGATTTTGTTGCAGTAATTTATATTGGAAAACTAGCCATATCTTGCACATAAAAATCTACGCTTTATATGAAACAATCTTCTAATGAAGACGCATAGCTCTAACATCTGCACCGTGATAAATGAGACTCTTCTACTTTTCTTGGTGCTAGAAGAAGACTCTTGTCCATTTACTATAGTTGAGAGGTGAACAAAACTACCTTAATTTATTTTACGGGTTTGAGTGGTTGGGTCAATAAATCTTGAGATTCACAAAATTATAACATCACCTACTATAGGAAAAAAATAATTAGCAAAAAATACGAGTGTCGGATAATTGGACCTTAAAATTACGCAACCCAACGTGTTAACATTCACGTGAATTGCGCCACATAAATGTGCACAAATAACCGAGTAGCATCATAAGTGACAGTTTCAGGTAACGTTGTATATCTGTCGGACAGATTAGAAAAAACTTAGAAGTCTCTTTCTTTTTTTTTTCTCATACGGGAAAGGGGGAAAAAGAAAGAAGCACACGAAAAGTAAAAGTTCGTGATAAGAGGGGTCCAAATCCCAGAACCATCCTGAGCCTCGACTAGCAGATTCTACCACTTAAAAAAATTAATTAGATATATGCCCTTGCAATTTTATGAGTTTGGAGAAATACCATTACAATTCTCCTATTCACAAATATGCCATTACAATTCTGACATTGATGCCATTATCTACGTCTTTACGCTCTTGGGTCCACTTGCAGGCCACTGTATTTACGTATAGCCCAAAATACCCCTCTACTTCTCTTTCTCAATCTCACTGACATACGGTCCCACTCGTCATCCCCTTCCTTCCTTTCTCTCGGTCATGGAGCCGCCGCCCGCCGGCACCGGAGCTCGAGCCCGCCCCGACGCTGACCTCCTCTACCTCCGCTGTCTCACCATCCACACCCCTCTCCACTCCCCCCCCCCCCCTCCCACAATCCACACCCGGCCATGGAGCCGCCGGTGCTGGAGCTCACGCCGCCCTCCTCCATCCTCCTCCTTCCGCACCTGCGCCATGGACCACCGGCGCTCGAGCTCACGCCGATCTCCTCTACCTCCGCGCCGCGCGCCCCACCCTGTCCCCATCCCCCTATCCTTCCACCTCCAATCGAGCTCCTCACTGCGGCGGGAGGCAGCGAGCTCGAGCGGGCCTGGAATGGGGCGGCAATACCTTCGGCGAACCCTCGCAGCCCCAACAATACCCGCGCCGCCGCTGCCGCCACCAGCCTACACCACCTCCTCCACCGCGCCGCCGGCCTCACCGCCGCGAGTCCGCTTTCCTCCTCCGCTACCTCCCGGGCACCCACGCCTACCCCCACCTGGGCCGCCTCCTCCAGGAACCCGCCGGCCTCCGCCTCCCAGGGGTGAAATCAAGGCCGCCAGGCCTGGCGCCCGACCCGAAGGGGCTTCTCTCCATGGACCCCGGCGAGCCGTCCCGCCTCCTCGAGTTCCTGCGCGAGCTCCGGTGCCGGAAGGGGGTCAAAGAGCATGTCCTCGCCCACGGCGAGCTCCGCGCCGCCGTCGCCGCTTGGCGGCGGGTGGAGCTTCTGCACGCGCGGGCTCACCCGTCACGACGCCCTGCGGGTGATGGATGGGTAGAGGGGAAGAAAGGTAGGAGGAAGAAGATGGATGGGTAGGGGAGGCCCACACGTCAGTCAGATTAAGAAATAGATGTAGTGGGGGTATTTTGGACTATACCTAAATACGGTGGCCTGCAAGTGGACCCGAGAGCATCAAAGACGTACAAAATAGCACGGTAAGAATTGTAATGGCATATTTACGAATAGCTGAATTGTATTTCTCCAAACTCGCAAAGTTGAAGTGGCATATATCCCACGCAAAATCCCCCTTCTTCCGCACTCGCTTCTCGGCTTTTCGCATTCAACCGCTCACCATGGCCGCCGCCGTCGAAGCCGCTGGAGGCCGGAAGGCCAGCTGCTTCTTTGAGGTCGGCCGGCGCGATATCGGCTCCTCCTTCCCCCGCGCCTCCTCCCGCCGAATCAGCGGCTCCGAGGTTCTTTTCTTCTCTGTTATTTTCTATATAATCCTAGTACTTTCCAATCTTCGATATCTCCCTAGTCGGCAGATGATTCGAGCATGTCTGCTGGGTGGACGTTGATAGGGAAGGTTTACTGGCTCATATATCTCTCGGTTGGGTAGAATATGATGGCTGGAGGGTAGGTTGTGTTCTTGATTTGGTTGTGAGCTTGTCTTTATCAGTTTGGTAACTTCAGTTTGCAGAATTTATGTAATTACTGATGTAAATCTCAAATCTTTTAAGGGTTTTGATAAGATTGGCCATTGTCAGGGTCTATAGGTTACACTGATGAAATTCTACCTATTGTTTGTAACCTGGAGGATATAGATTTATGTGCTTTGTTCAAGTTTGGTTTCTACTTGTTATCTAGTTTCTTTTAGTTGATATCCATTTTCAAGCTCGATAAATATCTTACTGGATCACGTGTGTTGCAAAGGTGATCTAACCTGAGCTGTATTACAGATTATGGTGATGAATTTTGTGATAGATTTAGTATCTAATAGTTTATTTCTACAATGCTGAGTTTCTAGCTTTAACCACCATTCTTGGATGCGGGGCTAACTGCTTATCATTTTCTTTTTCTTTGTGTGAGTAGTATATAGTGATGCGGATGACTCAGTATGGAAAATTGCGTGGTCATGATGGCTGTGTTAATACCGTGAGCTTTAACCCTGCTGGTGACCTTCTTGTGTCCGGTTCAGATGACACGAACATCATACTATGGGACTGGTTTGCTAAAACTAAAAGGCTTGTTTACCCGTCTGGACACCAAGAAAATGTTTTCCATGCTCGTGTGATGCCGTTTACTGATGATAGCACCATTGTAACTGTTGCTGCTGATGGCCAGGTTTGTCTCTACCAACAATGCTTTGAATGGATATACAATACATTTTTTACTTGTCTCACAAGCCATAAACAAGGTCAAGGTACTTATACCATGATTTATTTTCTGGCACGTGAACCATGTGTAAAGAGACTCAGGTCATTGCACAGAATATCATAATCAATTTTTATGGAAAAGACTGGTGACACTGTGCCATCAACCTTGCAAGTCTAATTAACTTGTGCAACACATTTGTGAACCATGCTGAGCTTCTGCCATGGTTCTAGCTAATTTGTTTTTTAACCTAGGTGGCATGATGGCAACTATTATTCCATATGTAGAGCACCATCTATATCCTTATATCAGCATTGCCCAAGATCCTTCAACAAGAACACAAAAAGCAAATGACACAAACTTCTGTTTTTATCTCAGGCTTTTAGTGATAAAATATCTTTTGTCTTCACTGGAATAGTGCTTTCAAGAGTTAGGGCTATACATAATTAAATTATTATTAGTGTAGAAATTGTCGGCAAACAGGGCTACACATCTCCATTCCCACAAGTGCATATGCATGCATCTTTATGACCTAGTCCGGAAGCATTTATGTTGCTTAACTAGCACGTTTTCTTGCAGTACATATTATTTTGAACTAAGTGTTTGCGTACTTCTCTTTTTCCTCTTATTGTGTATTATATTGGAAATGATTTTACTGGCTTCCAGCTGCGTGTACTCCATGCTAAAACACCTTGCTGAGTTTTATCTTCATTGCAACCAAATGAACCACTTCCTCCACCCAGGTAAGAGTCGGGCGACTGAAGGAGGGCGGCGAAGTCACAACCAAACTAGTTGGGGAACACGATTCCCGGGTGCATAAGGTGGCTATCGAACCAGGAAGCCCTTACATCTTTTACAGTTGTGGAGAGGATGGCTTGGTACAGCATGTATGTCACTAAGCCACTGTTGCTAATATACACAATTAGTGCAGTGGAATTTAACTCTTTTTTCCCACTTACAGTTTGACTTAAGAAGCGATTCAGCAACAAAGCTGTTCACCTGCTATTCTTTCTTGAATGACAGACGTCGTGTAAGACTGAATAGCATTGCCATTGACCCGCAGAACCCTTACTATTTTTCAATTGGTGGTTCTGATGAGTATGTACGGTTGTATGACATGAGGAGATTCCAGTTGGATGATTCAAGAAACATAAACCAGCCTGTAGATACCTTCTGCCCTAAGCACCTTATTAAAGGTGGGAAGGTCCACATCACCGGTATTGCATATTCGTATGCAAGGGAGATACTTGTATCCTACAATGATGAGGTTGTCTATTTGTTCCAAAACAATATGGGTCTTGGTCCAAATCCTGTAACAGCACAGCCTGAGTTTTTCGACCAGCTTGATCAGCCACAAGCATACTCAGGTCACAGGAATTACCGAACTGTTAAGGGAGTCAGTTTCTTCGGACCAAACGATGAATATGTTGTGAGTGGATCAGATTGCGGGAATGTATTCATATGGAGGAAGAAGGGAGGTGAATTGATGAGGATGATGAATGGTGACAAAAGTGTAGTTAACTGCATTGAACCCCACCCGCATTTTCCTTTCATGGCTACTAGTGGGATTGACAAAACTGTCAAGCTTTGGACACCCACAGCAAAGAAAGTGATGTCACTACCTAAGAATGCAAAGGAAGTAAGTTGTTTTTGCTTATATAAATACAAGTGATTAGGACTTGTACTTGATACATTTCCTCCAGATTTACTTCTTACAATGTGTTTATATCAACAGATAATAGCCTCTAATGAACGGGGGAGAGAGGTTGACGCTTCACGAGCTGAGGTGACACTTTCATCTGATGTCATCATGCATGTGCTGAGGTTGCATAGGAGACAGTCTGAACTGCATAGGGAGAATGAACCTGCTGCTGGGGATTTCGCCAGTGATGATGACGAGGCTTTCTACATTGGATTTGGCAATGCAGAAAGGGACCAAGGGGAAAACTCTGACCCCAGGGAATGCATAGTGACATAACGAAAGCAGGTGAATTTTTATCTTTGCAACCTGGCCCTGGTTTCATGTTGGAGCAAACTTCATAAGTTTTAGATTCAATTTCACATACCAAGGTATGATGCGGGATGTGCCTCCTACAATGCACCCAGAGGAATATAGATCATGATACTTAGTGGAGAAGCTCAATAGGTAGCGCGGCAGTGTCCTCCTCGTGTGTTCTGTTGTAGTTTTACACAATAGACCCAATCTCCGAATTGCGTACATGTAGTCTAGTAACATAAATTGTGCTCGCAGCATGTGTAATTATGAACTGTATCTTGGCTCATGGAGTCTGAATTGTTGTTTTGCCCGTGCAATATGTACATAGGCTTTCCTTGGTGTGGAAATATTGAGAAAATCGATATTTTAGTTGTTTCGCCTGTCTGGCAATGTGATGTCCCTGAATAACCAGGAAATGCACTCGCTGGCTTTGGTGAAACATGTAGCGATGTAGTCATGTAGGTTCTGAGTCAATGTTCTGGTTGCCAATTTTGCCTACTGAATTCTGAGCATCTGCATTCAGCTGTGATCTGTTACGTCTTCAGATGTAATAATAGCGTGCATTGATGCCTCCCTTTGTGCTCATGTAATTTTACTGGCGACTTCCTGACTCCTGAGTATGATGAGCCATTGCAACTTCGGTGGTTGTTCAGTAAGGTTTCTTTCCTTTTAAAATAGGGTTCAGTAAATTTTTGATCGGCCCTCTGTTGGTCTTGCCGATGATGCTGACGGGGGAGGCCTTCGTGTTTAGGGCGGACCGTGACGGCAAGACGACGACGCTAATGGCACATCAGAGATTCATTCAGAGAATTCTGACTTTCCCAAAAGACCTGTCGTGCGCGTTGGCTTTTCAGGAAAGACCCGGAGCATTTCCGAGGAAGCGGACAGGTAAAGGATGTTTTCCTCCGGGGAACGTCATGGAGGCCCTCAGCCGTGCGACAGTCACTGCTCTACTCCACCACGTCTCCCCGGCGCGACCAGAGCGCGGGGGTTCGGTCAAATCTCGTTCTGTAGAAGACTGCAGTTTGATCAAGGTCCCAGAGAACGGCATCGACGCCCGACGTGTTCGGTGAGTGACGACGGTGGGCATCAGAGCTTGCTCGTTGTTGACGACGGTCCCAGAGAACGGCATCGACGCCGTTGTTGTTCACTCAGGCTCTCGGACAGTGGCTCAGTGCACGCCTCGACTCCAACGGCCACGACTGGAGCTGCCGGAGCAGGAGAGTCGTCTGAGGAAAGAGGATCTTTTTGCTTCGGAGTCCGAGGAGCGCGTGGCCGTTGCCCTTCGCCGCCGTGGCGCAGGCCCGACGCGCGGCGCGTAGATCGCGGGCCGCCGCCGTGCCCGTGCGATGGCGGGCGCCCAGCACGGCAGGCAGCCGTTCCAGGCGCGTCTTCCGCACGAGCAGTCCGCGCGGCGGAGCAACCCGAGTCGTCCGACCCGCGGCGCGCTCCACCCGCCGGCGAACAGCGGCGACTGCGAGCGGGTGGTCGGTGTTCCGTTCCCCGACCAGGGGTGGACGGTAGTCCACCCCCTGGGGTCGCAGGAGCCACCAGATCGGAAACGAGCGGCGGGATCCGAGCCGCGGAAGGCGAGCTGCTGGTGAGTCGCGTGGGCTTGAAGGCCCAAGAAGCAGCCCAGTAAAATCGGGCCGAGGGAACGGACGGAGGGCCTCCAGTCAACTTGCAACAAACTCTGTATAACCCTGGGCCTCGTGCTCGCGCGTGGACGGCTCGGCGCTTTTAGGCCGTTTCTTTCGCGCTGAGGCTTGTTGGACAGGCTCCAACCCAAACAGCTTTTCGAGCCCGTTACTATCCAAACTAGCGCTAAAAGAAAGGGGAGAAAGAATTCCCTGCTCACAAGTCACAAGGCTCGCTCACAGATAAGAGATAGCAGAGGCATCAAACCATAAGCAATTGCGACACAAATCAATACTACACCAATTACATGCCAGCAATTGCAATTCTGTCTTATACGATCAAAGAAAGAAACAAACGTACAATGCTCGAATATACACCACGCCCCATAACCCCCAATTACACCACCTTGCTTGCAGTAGATAACACCACCCACACAACCCCGGATCAGACACTAATCCATATCACTGAGGCACACAGGTACAAGCCACACACTTTTGGTCTAGTCTTCGGCAGCATGCATCCGCCTGCTGTTTGAATTGCACACATGCTCCCCCGCCCAAGACTGCCTCTGCAACCACCTCACGCCACCAGCACGTACAGCGCGTAGATGATCCCCGGTATGTACCCCAGTATGGTCAGCAACAGGTCGATCCAGAACTCCATCTGCGTCATCCATCATGCCAAGTCAAAAAAAAAAAAGCGCACAACACAGGGGAGGAGCCTAATTCTCTCCAGGAGACGAGAATGCTTTCCTGTCACAGGGTGAGAGCTTCACTTACGCCGCAGCCGTAGCGCAGGAAGACGCCGACCGGCGGCAGGAAGATGGCGAGGAGCACTTCCACGAACGTCGCCGTCGCCATGGCTCACTGCCGATGCTTCCCAGCTCCCCTCTCTCTCTCTCTCTCTCTCTCTCTCTCTCTCTCTGAAAACGCCTGGAACCGTGCCTGATCAAGTGCCTTAGTACAGAGGTGGCACGCACTCCCGATTATATAAGCGTATTCAGAGGATGGTTTTAATTTGGCAACGAGGTATCAACCGCTCTGATTCCATCGAGAGCCGGGGTGTACGTGTCCCCGGTTGAAGGCACGCGGCGGGCGCGGCCTCGCCCCACGTCGGCGGGTGGCGGTTCTTCCGTGCGGGACTCGTGCGCTGCCGTCCGCGAACCGGGCGCGGGTAAACTACGCTGTCGGTGGCCCTTCTTCTGGTGTGTTCTCTTCTTCGTGACAGAGCCTTCCCCGATCCGCTCTGATCCTCGTGTCAGCGTCTGCTTGGCTGGCGGCTCGCTGATCAGGATCGTAACAGGGGGCCTAACCGGGAGTTGGTTAGGCTCTCGGTTTGTGCTGCCCTTTGCAGACGCGACAGCTGGCGGTTCGCCGCCTTTATTGCTGCACATGCCATGGGACCGTGGCTCGTGATTCCCGTGTAATGAGGCACGAATTTTAGCTTCCCGTTCTTGGCGTTCTGCTCTCTGCTCTGCCTTGTTTACTCCTTACATCGCAGTTGCAGCCAACAAATCCACGGTAGCGTACCCGTGTCAGGATTTCTCTAGTGTCGGGATAAAACGGGTGCTCGGTTCAGCAGCTTCAGAATGTGATTCGAGCGTCGTCTGGCACTCTCGCTGGCTGGCGGCGTCTGCAAAGTTGCGTTGTCTGATGCGGCGGCTTCAATTAGCTGGGCCCAATCTAATGAGCGAAAGAGCCCGCCCATTGCGCAACTCGAAGCTGGGCCGCACCTAAAGAGTGGCCCTTGAAGCCCATACAAACCCAATAAGGAAAGAAATCGGCAAATGCATTTGATTCCATTCGCTTGGAATTATGAACGAGGATTGGTGAATTAACTGATGTACTAAACCACTATAGGAGCATTTTGGATCTGAAGAATCATTTCAGCAATCGATGGGTTAGGTTCGAAGGAAGACCATGAATGCCTGAGTGTGTATAGACACAGCATCGTCGGCGGATGCATATGTACACGCGTACACCAGATTTCTACACATGCCTCTGATCTTTTCCGTCCCGTGTCAGATTTCTGCTACCCGCGCCGATGCCATCAGCCCTACCAGAACCGGGATCAAACGGCATGCCACCTGAAACTATAGCAATCTAGCACTACGTGCAGCTCCCCACCACAGCGATCTCGTCTTTGAGCGTCTTCCTCTTGCCCTCGTGCTTGCTCCCGGCCTTCCCAGGCTTTTTCAGCGTCTGCAATGCAGCAACAGACCAGCAAATTCACGTACCACAAGTTATTCGGTCAGAATCCGGCAATGTTAAGAAGCTCCGCCCGAACAGTATTAGATTTGTCGGAGACAAACGGAGGAGAAAGGGCCAGGAGACACTGACCTTCTTCAGCAGCATGTCCGTCTGCCGCTCCATCTCCCGGATCTGATCCACGGTCATGCCGTACCACTCGTCGATCCACGCGAAGCACAGCCGGTGGCACGCCAAGAACAACGCCCGCTCACCCTGCATGGACGAAGCACGCTGCATTAGCTATGCACTTCTGAATCCATAAGAAGGAAAGGCTGCGACGAAAGACGCTGCATTAGCTATGGATTTCTGAATCCATAAGAACGAAAGGCTGCGGACTTCTGAACATTCTGTCGCTGTGTCAGTTACAGGCTGACTGACGAACTGATGATGTTCAGAATCCAACAGCAAGTCGTGATAGAAGCGTACCGCGATGATGCAGTCTTCGAGCCGTTCGCCCAAGCCCCAGATAGGGGCATCCAT
Organism: Setaria italica; assembly: GCF_000263155.2. Taxonomy (NCBI): domain Eukaryota; kingdom Viridiplantae; phylum Streptophyta; class Magnoliopsida; order Poales; family Poaceae; genus Setaria; species Setaria italica. The sequence continues at coordinate 49,408,168 of NC_028458.1, read as the reverse complement.
GATCACCAGCTTGTATGTGGTCATGACTGGACTACATGAATCCTGCAGCGAACACCATGCGAAATGTGATTTCTGATTTGTCTCTTGACGATGGCAGTACTAGGCTTCTGAACATACTAGTTGAGAAAAAAAATCTGTATGACTGATTGACTGCATACCATCCATCCCTTCAGAAGAGGGCCTCGCTCTGTTCTTTGCGACTTGAAGGTTGTCAGGTCGACATTTGGAGCACTGATCACCTTGCTCCAGTAATCTCGCGATATAGAGGCAATGTCAACTATCTCAACTTCTCTTGCAGCTAATTGCTCACTGGTCAGATTATGCACCTGAGTACGTTCTTATTAGTATACTGATATTCTTCTTTATCTGAAAGAATGAGATTTTGAAGCATGATGATTACAGCGAACTAACATTTTCAGAACAACCATTGTCAGGTTTAGTTACGGTGTCGATGGTCAATGAGCACTTGCTGAAAAGTGGGCACTGATGACAAATGATGAAGACAACCAAGTTAGTTCTGAATTATTCAGCTATCAACGAAGTGTCAAGTTTTGAGAAGCACTTCTGAATACCTTGATCACTAGTGCGTGTCAGAGTAGATGGAGTTCACGGCATATATGAAAAGCACAGTGTAACAGTTAAGCGCACATTCTCATCGACTGAATATTACATTGCAGAGTCTGCTTTAAACTGACCATTGCTAACCTGTTCTGCTATTTGGAAATGCACACCAAGAGTCCTCATACACCGTGAGAGCACTGGCAGGTGCAAAGCCCTTCATCCAGGATGGAATTTTGCTGCACATAATTGTAGTTGTAATTGTTGAACAAAAAGCTATGTCAATATTATGATCCTACTTTTTTCAGAAACCTGCCTATTCAGTTATGCCTGCCAAGAAGGCTTTCTTGCACTGTTTATACAAACTTAGTGCAGTACATAAAATAAGTAATTCATAAATTATGCTTCTAAAGAACTTTACAGTGCTAACGCTGACATATTTGTGGAAGTCACAAAGTATACTTTGAATATTAAGTAGAACTAGATGGTCAAATTAAAATAAATACAAACCTCTGCAAATGATAAACTTTTGAAGTGAGTTGGCCCTTGCCAAGCTTTTCATCCTCAAATGGGACCTGCTGCAGTACCTCTACACCCTCCTTGCTGTTTGTGTTTTGCTGCTCCATCTTCATGATGGTGTAGCTGAGGCCTATTTCATACTGTAAAACAAGAATCGAGCTTGGTCAGTTCACAACTCAACGGCAGGAATGCCAGAGCTTCATTTGAAAAGTTATATTCTGCCTTTTGGTAAACATACCTCTTCCATCGACATAGGCATGACGATCCGGCTTTGCACAAGATTGAAGTTAAGGTATAATCAAATTCATACAGAAAACACTTTAAAAAAAAGATGCAGAAAACACAAACATAGGCAAAAAACATTGTGAACATAAGAATTTAGGGAGGATACAATTCCTTGATCTGAACCATGGCAGAAGTAGTATCGAGATGCCAAGTTTGATGGCTTCCTGAACTTCTGGTGAGAGGGAGAGGGAGGAAGAGCTTTTGCCTGTTTTTCGCGTTCATATGTTCTTTGGTGGTTAAAGAAGGCCATGGACATAACAAAGGAGCAATTTTTAATCTTTATAAACCTCTTATGTAAATACCCTCGTATAAATGTGAAATCCCATTCTCCCTGCGTTGAGCAACATGTCAGAGTGCTACTCACAAAAGTTCAGACTTCAGAACCGGCAAAACGGATCTGTGTATTTATATCCTTGACTTGAGGTGCTAAACTGAAGTTCCAGGAGGACACACTTGCAAATAACCCTAGAAACGGGCAGGTCTACATCAAAACGAGCTGTGAGGTGGGCAGTTCACGAACGTCACCGCTTGCCTTTATCTTTATGTAACGTATCTTGCAGCTGATGGAAAACGGAAGATGCCGGCATCCGCCCGGCCGCCCACACGATCGCGCCCACCCCTTTCCCCCCGTTCTTGCGCCAGGGGAAAACACTTGGCCAGGAAGAATTTATGCCTTGAAAAGGCACCGTTCTATCACGCGTTATGATGGATCGTGGCGGTTGATTGCCTGATCCAGTGATCGAGGTTGTTTTACAACAAGGCCTGTCAAATCACCTAACAGGCTTCAACTGTTGGCTTCTGAAATACTCCTGTTGAAGCCATGTATCGGTTAGTCGCTAGTATTTCTCATTTTGGAATGCCTACAGAAAAAGATTACATGTTCCTTAGAAATGTATCGAACGTGAATTTATCAAAGGAGAATTTCTTATGTAAATCCTGCCTGAAATTTAAAGCTAGGAACAAGGTATATCTGATCGCATGAGCTCCAAAACTGATGTTTTACTGAACGAAATTGTTCTGTATTATATGGCCGAAAGCTTCCTGATCAAACAATCACTGTGCAGCAAGATAATGGGAGAATTGTTTTGATTACTTGCAAGCTCGAATAGGCGGAGTTGGTCGGCAACAGGTAGCACCGACACTAAGCACAGACTAAATATTTACAGTATTAGGTGCATATGCACAAACAAAATAGCTTGCATAACTGGTAATGCCGCCCAGATGTTTAGCATTCCAAAATAGTTTTAGTTTAGTAAGAACAAAGCCTCAATAACACAGCTTGCAGTGTTACTTCTCTAAAAAAAAGGCACGTGCAACCAAACCAAATTATGAAGTTTAAAAGGCTTTGAAATGCAATTGGGGATAGTGTCTATCCGGTTTTAGAGAAGATGCTGCTGGACACCATTTGTTCCTAGTAAAAGGTGCCACGGACAAAAGATTCTAGTGGATATTCCATAATATACCAGTGGATGGTCCTTGTACCATTTTACGTACTTCTTCCTCCATCACGTAATCGTGGCTTGGGGATAACTTACTGGCTTTCTTCCTTCCTACTACTCCCTCTATTCCAAATTATAAGTCGCTTTGACTTTTTGATACTTTCACTTTGCTATGTATATAGATATAACAATATGTCTAGATGCATAGCAAAGTGGATGTACCAAAAAAGTCAAAGCGACTTATAATTTGGGATGGAGGGAGTATCATTTTTTAATACTTGTATGTATCGTAAGGTTTCCCCTTTTCCTCCTCTTGTTTTCCTCGGACTCTGGATGCCCTGCATTTTTTTTCTTTTTTTTAGATCACGCACTCTTACTTCAGTTTAAACTTCTATTTAAATTTTATATAATATATACACCTGGGACCCTTCTCTATTGTTACTATTAGATGAGAAATAGCGAAATTCAAGACTTTTGAGATGAAAATAGCAAAATTCAAGTTGATGTGGCTCCCAACAACCGTACTTCCCAACAACGAAAGAGATTATGGGCTTGCTTGTTGGGTTATGTTAAAGAGTATTGACTTATGACGGTGTAAAAAAGAGATCTATGGCCCATGGGCCATTATACACTATTGGGCACTGAGGGCCCATGAACAAAATCCTACGATGACGCTGCTTACCTGCATTTACAAATTTGGCACATTGTTCAAACGAAAATATGTCAATTTCTCAGTTTCGACAAATTATAGAGATTAGAAAATGACAGTGCACCAGGTGTGAAAACTGTGAATACGCACATTGACTTCTTCCCTCCCGAAGGAGAACTGCAACAAAAATACAATATTGTTCCGTCACCTCGAATGCCATCACGACTCCAACTTTCCAGCAGATCGGGAGCAGCTCGTCTGGACATTTTAGGCTCCCTTTGGACATTATGCATGCAGAGCCAAAGGACTTGCTTGGATCCATGCGGCGCGATTCCATGATGGTAGCACGCTGAAAAACCTATAGCTCCTCCTAGGTTGCGGACCCTAACGTTTTAGTAGCAGTAGTTTCTAGGAAGCCATGATGATTAGAATGACAGCACTGGTAATCGCAGACTAATGTTGTTCAGTGATTTGCTGGAACAGGTACTTCGCCGACGACGATGACCGCGCGTCAGACCAGACGACGTCTCTTCCAGCCAGCTCACACGGTTGGCATGGGATGCGAGACTTGATTGTGGAAACCGTTAATAAGACGGCCGGCCGGCCGGCCGCACACTGCCAGTCCAAGTACGTTTTGGAGATAGAGTTAGGCAGCCTGGTTTTGGTGTCGTCCGTGATGGCGAGTGGCTGATTCGCAGGTCTGCTGTTGCGCGTGTGCTCTGCGTTCTGAACACCTGTCTGGAGTGGAGGCGATGCACGCGCAGCATGCATGTTCCACTCAGAGCAACATCCATGCATTGTCCACGAAAATCTAGCTATCACAGAGCAGCTCGTAGTGATACCCATGCATGCTAAATGAGGCTCTCTGTTTGGATTCATCAGTCCTGTGTTTACCTTGTTCTTTTCTTCAGATTGCCAACTCTGTTTTTGATTGCAATTTGCAAGACGTGCGATTATGACTGCATGGTAGCGTATCCGCACACGACCAACGTTCGTTCGAGGTCCATTGAGGCGGCAACTGCCTAAAATCAGTTCATCTAGCAACAACGCAAAGTTAGCGGCGACTTGCTACTAATACACACGCCTAGCAAAGTCAGCTCATAGACACGTAACTTCGTTTGTCGCCTCATGGGAGTACTTCGGTAGTACTTGTTCGTATGATCGTTACACAACAAAAAAAAAAGTTCGTCAACATCATCGGCCGGTACTACAATGAACCTGTTCATGCATTTCGTACTACAAGCAAGATGGATTCAAGAGTAAATATTCGTATTGACGGAGTAATAGTCATACAGCCTTAATTAATTACGGCCGGCTACAGCGTCTTGCAGCAGCTAGCCAGCAAGCAACCAGAAACGTTACCGTTCGTCTTAGCTACTTGTGTATTACTGGAGCTACTAAGATCATCTACTGATCGTGCAGATCAGGTCCAGAGCTGGGCCTCGTGATCCGGCCACGTCGCTGAGTCCAGGTCCGAGTCGTAAAACGTCTGGTGGTACGCCGCGCCGAAGTTGCTGCCGCCACCGCTGCCGCCGTCCATCAGCGGCGACGATGGCTGCTGCTGCAGCTGCTGGTGCTGGTGGTGTCCGTCCCGGCGGTTCACCATGTCCACGCAAACGAGTGCTAGCAGGTTGGCGTGCTGCGCCTGCGCGTTGAGGAGGTCGGCCTGCGCGCGCGCCAGCTGCACCTTGAGCTCGTTGGCCTGCCTCTGCAGGCGGCACACCGCCCCGGCGCACCCGTACACGGGGTCCCGCAGCCGCGCCTCCGCCTCGTACACCATGCTGCTCACCGCGTCCGCGCGCGAGCACTCCGGCAGGTCCTGGAGGAGCTTGATGATGTTGCTGGCGCCGAACACGCGATGCGCGGTCGTGAACTTGGCCGGCTCCGCCGGCGGGAAGTAGGGCGCCAGCACGCACCCGTCGGCGCAGCGGCGCCGGAGGATCTTGCACGCCGCGCACGGGCTCAGCACCACCGTCGGCGCCGCGTTGCCCACCACCTGGGCGGCCGGCGGCGGCGGCGAGCACGACGACACCCGCGACGGCGGCGACGCGGAGCGGCAACTGTTATTATACTGCTGCTGCTGCTGCGCCGCCGCGGCCGTCGTGCCCGTGCTCGCGTTGCTGCCGTAGTCCATGACCGACCGATCCATCGACGAGCGGTGTGCTAGCTGCTGGCAGCTAGTGTTTGAGCAGAGGTGGTGGAATAATGATCTGCTGGTAAATCGGAAGTTAAATTTTGTGGTGGTATATATAGACGGATCGATCGGGACGTGTGTAGATTTTCCCCTGCTATACGTTCGAGAGAGGCTTTTCCTTGGTGGAATATAGCGCAGGACGATGGATGCAGACATGCAGCACACGATGCTGACGAATCAGGTCAGCATCAATTCAGTTGCCGTTTTACTAGTAGTGTATGCATACGTCCGTGCTGTGCTTGGCCAAGTTCGGCAGGTTTTGAAGTCTAGAAGAGATGGTTAATTAATTAGACGTGCAATTTGCTATAGTTAACCTCACCGTGCATGTCACTCGATCATGCCTTCTTCGTTCATATACTAGTCAGATCAGTATGTTTTCTTTCCCATACATGTATGCTAGTTTACAAAACCAAAAATGTACGATTGATCTCGAAATCTTTTTTGTCTCTTGTAAATCTTCCAACGCCATATTTCCAGACGAGGTGGCCCCGAGGCCGGCTCCGTAGAAAATGCTTGTCCAAAACCAAGACCTTATTGTTGTTGCTTGTTGCGTGGCAGCCTGGAACGTACGCACGTAGGAGTAGGCGGTAAGAACCAAAAAAAGGATCGTTCATCTACATGTATTGTCTCCAATTCTCCACCGTCCCGTTAACAAAGTCATGCGAAACACGAGCGTGTTCCGTCCATATGTTTGGATATCGTCCATAAACTGATGGCAGTGTAGTATGCAAGTCAGACAGTGTGCGCATGGAAATCAAACGCAGCATGACCTGCACATTAGGTAACAATAATGGAATACACCCTCACAGGCGTGCTAAGACTGTGTTCTTGGATGTATCCATACCGTCCTTGCGTATATGCAATCGCTATATATGCTGGTAATACGAGCTCAAAAGTTTTCAGCCCATTTAGTACGTACTTAATTAGTACTGTTGGTGGTCATCCTGGACTAGTCTGAGTATTATAACAGCTAGTCCCATAATTTTGTTAGGATGATATACTGAACATAACTTCTGGGTACCCATGTCTCTCAACGAGCTTGTATAGCTGATGACCATTACAAGTGAGCAGTGAGCTCATCCTTAATTCCTGGCATGATTCGATCATGCATGTGAGCCTCCAGCTTTGTTGGAGACACATCAGAAATAACCAAACCCTTCCTGCCGGCGATCATGCATCTGAGCCTCCAGCTTTGTTATTGGATTTGGACACATCAGAAATAACCAAACAAACCTTCCTGCCGATCTATCGAGATAGCATATATGATAGGAAACAAGCAAATCCAGCACCCCGGCCTCTTATCTCATCATGTCAAAGGTCTGCTTCGAGAGCTAGGCTTTTCCCACTAGCGTCTGGCCATGCAATTGACCGACAGGGACCTCGCCCCTCGCTAGATTGCAAATTACCTGACGCGTCGGTCATAGGCTCGCAGCGTAGTAGGCGCACTCGTTCGGCACGGGACAGCGACTATTCGGCATCCGTTTTCCGGTCTCTTCCAAAACCCCATATCAAATCGTTTTGAACATTCAGCAGCCACCACGCACGTCGCGAGGCGCGCGCGCGCGCATGGCAAGCGAGGGCGGCATGCGGTTAGGCGAGCAGCCAGGAATAAGAGCCAGAGCTAGTCAACATTTCTTCAAGCTTTTTGAAAGGGTCGTCGTGTTGCTCCGATCCTCAGCTTTTTGTAAGCGTTTCCAAGCTAGCTACTGAGTGTTAGGATCTGTTGTGCTGCTGCCACAGCGAATGATATTGTTGTTACAAGTAGTATTAGGAAAAATATCCATACAAGTTATGCTTGCTACTCCATCCGTTTCAAAATGCAGGTCGTTTTAGTTTTGCTGGGGACATAGATTTTGTTATGTATCCAGATATAACCTATATTTAGGTATTACACGGTGATAAAGAGGTTTCGACTGTGTAATGATACGTTCGCGAATTTTACAGTGCGCTCTCAGTTGTCTGTCATGTGGAAATTCTGACAGAGATGGCCTAATCTACAGCAGCCATTGTTGGTTAGGGGCTGCTGGTTAGGTAACTGAGTCTTCAGGCCACGTCATGCGCTGTGTTCTCCATTTTGGAAGAGTATTGCGCATCGAACATGGCGATCAGTTCATCACTAACAAACTCGCACAATCATATTGCCGCGGACAAGAACTTGGATCCGTACCAAAGGACGGGTTTAGAGTAAAAAATTATAAAAAATAGGTAGAGGTTTCCTCTATTGACCTCGGTAAAAAAAAAAGAACTGGACCCATGACATAAAAATGTTTTTCAGATTTGCCCGATTTTAGAGACATGGTCACGCCCGGAATGATTCAGCAAACATGGCGTGCCCACCAGCACCAGGTCTAAAAGTGTGAGGTCAGGATCTTGTCATATGGCCCTCGTGCAGACTTTGCAATGCCCATCAATCCTAAAGCTAGATGATTCAGACCCCCTTTTCACAGCGAAGTAATAAACAAATGACCATGCGTCCTTTCACTTTGGTTAGAATATAAAGATCCCATAAAAAGCAAAAAAAGCTTCGGCTTCGTTGGCTGCCATTTCTTGGCATGGCTCATCTCCTCATGAAGCTGGCAAGCTGCGCATGTTTGGAGCACGACATCGCAAAGATCAAATGCCTGGTGCTGTCTCATCTGAACTCCTGGTGCTGAACATTACCCGAGCGCGACAGCACGAAGCTTGCGCACCCCAGAAAGTGGCGCCGTTGGTGGAGCAAGCAACACACGAGACATCTGAACCTGGTAGCTTTCCTGTTTCGACAGCTGAGTGGAACCCCGAAGAATGCACAACTGGGAGGCTAGAGTTCCATGGTGTGTAGAACTAAAAGACTTGCTGCCCTTGTTTTCCGGCCTATACATTCCTGTCAACCACCAACACCAACTGGTTGTCGTCCATCAAGACGTTTCTGGATAATCGACGCTTCCTTGTGCTATGCAAATGGAACTCTTGCGAGATAAAGCTGGATGGGATTCACTCTGGTAGAGGTGAAGGTTGTGAAGGTGACTGGTCACTAATGTGCTTTTAGGAAGAAGATGCCACATGGTATACATTTGCTACATTCCGGATATTGATGCAAAAGTCAAAGTCAGAGCTCAGAACTGAAGAACCAGCATGATGGCATCATCTGAAAGGAATCGAAGAGTTCAATTTGGTGCCATCTTTTCTTCTCACAGTCAGAGAGAGAGAAGGTTTTCGAAGGCAGTCAAAAACACGAACCAGTATTTGAGGCCCATATCAAAGACTATAGTAGTCAGGAGCAGCGGCCTATGAGTACATGTGTGCGGTCCAGGTTTTTACATGGGCCGGGCCATATCCCAGAAGCAGAGAACTAGCTGCTGGCACGTTATGCAAAAGGAACTGGGCCATTCCAGAAGCAATTGAACCCGGGAAATCCTATGCTGCTTAACCGTACTGAACCCCTCGCTTTTTTACAGCCCTTAAGGCCTTAACTGTACTGAACCCTCGCTTTAAATGGAAATACAACTACACAGGCTATGAATTTTCCTACTCGATGTGCACGCCAGTTCGTTAGCCACTTAGCCTCCACAACTGCCGCTGATCGATACCATGCAACCAAAACTAAATATGATTAGTTAGCACTTAAGCGCACATGCCCAGCTATTTCTTCCTTTTTTCAGATTTTTCTCTTCACGTACAAGCCGAAATAATTTAGAGTCACTACAATACTATTCTTGCTGTTCCACAAGATCAGTGCAGCACTTTGTTTAATCAAGCTTTTGGTGAAAGAAAATGAAAAGGTTTACACTGAAAAGGCACACAGTTTTTTTTTATCATTTACAAAAGCTACTTAACGGGCCCCCCCATTTGTTGCAACATCATTTGTATATTCCAAGTTGATCAACAGGACGCAACCTTCTTTCCCCCCAGAAAGCTCTGCCAGTTATTCAGAATAGACGAGGCGAAAATGATAACAAAATCAGCAGCAAGACTCCGGGCCAAGCCTCTAACAATTCGTCATTCTAAAATTCCCAGCAGCTCGGTAGCACCCAACAGTAGGTGAAACGTAACCGAGGCGAGTGGGAGGTGAGCTCGCGCCTCGCGGCGGCACCTAACAGGCTACGAGTACTAAACACCCAGCTCTCCCCACTTGATTAGTACTCCGTACGACACGGCCGGCACGGCGTCACCCGAACGAAACAAACCCGCCCGCGAATCGACGGCCCAACGGCGGCGCTAGCCGCGGAGGCAGAACGCAGGCGGGCGGGCGGGCACGCAGCCCAAAGTTTCGCCGCCGCCGTTCACATAGCCACATCAGCCAGGTCAAGGCCGCCGGCTGGCCTGGATCCATCATCCATGCATGGAGCAATTGAATGAGCTCCGCCGCGTTTTTTGTCTTCCCGGAAGGAAAACGCCAGCCGAACTCCGCCGGTGACATGTGCGTGCGGCGTAGTACGCGTCGACGCGCCGTGCGACGGGTTCTGTCGGCCTGCGCGGTGCGGTACAGTGTGTTGTTGCGGCGCCGGTGAGTTGGATCCAGTGGTTGTGCGCGTACGGGCGGCGTAGCTGCTGCGTCCATGGCTGCTGGTTCGCTCGCTATTCGCTGGCTTAGACGGAAGCGCGCGTAATTTAATCCCCAACAACTGCATTTGCGTGTGCTTAAATCGTTAAAAAAACTTGCGGCCTACCCCCACGCACAACCCCAACGAACGGAACGGGGACTCCTCGCGTCGGTGCACACGAGGAGGAGGACCGGGCGACACGAAACCTCGTAGCGGAATTTGGAAACGCGGAGAAAAAACAGCTCATGCCTCACACATGAATTGCGATCCAAGGAAAGATTGACTCCGGCGTTTCCTGCTCGTCAGGGTCTTTGAGAAAAACAAATCCCAGGTCAATTAGTAGTAGGACTTCGTTCGTAGTATAAACTAGGAGTATACTCCAGCCAGTTGTGGTGTGACTAGACTACGATAGTATCTTCTATTGCTCTGCGGCCACGGCCCACTGGCCTGGCCCGCTCGCTGCTCCGGCGCTGCTGCCTCGCGGGTTCCCCTGGCGGCGACCGACAGAACGGGAGGAAAAAAACGGTGCCAGGCGAAAGAAACGTTTCGCTGAACGAACGTGCATGGCCGGGCCGGGATTATTGATCCCTCCTTTCTCCTGCGAGCAAAGGACGGAATGGTTGGTGCGTTGCATGTGCTCCACAAGAATTGACATCGCCGGCCGGTCGCTCTAGCATCCATCCAGGCAGCCGGAGCGCGGCCGAGCTCGTCGGAATCTGTGTCGGTCTCGTGTCCTCCCTCCGGTTGTTTCCATCTCCCTGTTTGGTTTTGGGTGGCGGGTTTCCATCCTAACCAACATCTTTGCTTCGTCTGCAAGATGCACGAAACGGGCTAGCTGCCCTGCTCGGTGCTATCACTGTGGAGTAGGGAGGCCGGCCCCCCATCATCATCTGACCCTTTAGTAGGAGTATAGGTGTTTTTTAAATAACAAAGAGGAGTAGGTCATTAGGGTGGCGAAAAATGGAAAAAAGCGGTCGGTCTTTTATGCCAGAGTTGTTCGCGAGTGGCAGACGAATGATGAATCACCGAAGGACACCGAGCAAAGCGAGATACTAGTACCTGAGTATTCAGGCTTGTTCACAACATAAAAAACCTCATGTATTCGATGCGTGCACTGTCATCCGATCCGTTCCTCGTGATTGATTACAGATCGCGTGAATGTTGAGCTACACGTGCCTTTTTTAAGCTGACTGACTGACAGCATCCGGGGGTCCCTACTGACCCGGTAGCAGCCAACAATCAGGGCCAGAGCGTACACCCTCGCTGTTCACGAGTGCCCGGCACGGCCGGCCGCCGGACCGCGGCAAAGAAGAAGCTCCTGCCCCGGCCGGGCTCCTGGGGAGGAAAGCGCCCATCGACCCCGGGTGATGACACCCAACTGGAACCCACCAAGAGAAAACATGAGCGCCTCATCCACCGTGGAAGCCCCGCCCGTCGCTACTCGCTAGTGCTTCTGGATTCGACTCCCGGGATCCCCACCCCACCCAACCGGCCGGCACCTGCCGCTGCTGCCCACTAGCTAGCGGCCTAGCGCCAACGCCTCGTCACACGCTCACCAAACAAAAGGGTTGGGCCAGTTTCAGCCGTGTGTTGCAGTAGTGCAGTCACTGGTGCGCATGTACTGCAAGCTATATGCCGGGTACTGTGTGCTTGACGACAGCAGGATTGTCTAATCGGTGTCTGTCTGATTTTTTTTCAGTGAAGTAATAGGTTGGATTTCTACCGTGTGCATAGGCAGGGTGTGTTTGTGTGTTGCTTCATTTGAGGGGTTTCAAGACTCACGTGCAAGGAAAAAAAATGACTGATCCAAAGGAAATATTGTTTGTCTATTTAACATCTGGGGTTATTTCTGTTCAATTGAATGACCAAAGTAGTGTTTTCATTTGGAGTTTACATAAAAGCAATTGCTTTAAAGTGAACTCTATGTATGCTGATTTAATGAAAAGTGAAGGAGTACCATCCACATGTATAAACCTCTCTCAAGACAAAAGTATTTTGTGGTACTTGAAAGGGGGAGTGATCTTAACAAAGGATAACTTGGTAAAGAGAAATTGGCAAGGCAGTACTTAGGTGTTGTTTCTGTAGCTCTTGAGACGATCCAACATTTATTTTTTGACTGTCATCTGGCTAAATCAATTTGGAATGTTGTTTACATCACATTTGGTATTTAACCACCTACTAATGTATCGAATTTATTTGGTTCTTGGCTTAGACATTTTTCCGCAAAGCTTAGAAATCATATTCTAATTGGTGCATCGGCTCTTTATTGGGCTATTTGGTTAAGTAGGAATGGTGTGGTGTTCAAATGATCCAACCCTAACTCTCCTATGCATGTAATCTTCAGGGGGACGTACTGGACAAGGGGTTGGTCGTTATTGTCTAAAGAGGAAGAGAAGGTCGCCTTGAAGGAAAGTTGTCGCAATTTGGAGACCGCCGTCATGGAAATCTTCAACAAGTTTGGGTGAAGTTCCAGGAATAGGATTATGGCCTAGTGCCTGTTATCTTTTATTCGTTCGGATGAAACTTTGTGTAAGGCTTGGTGGCAGATGGTGGTCTAAGATCTGTATTTTGTTTCCTGTGGTTGTAGACAATCGCATGAGAATGTTCAAGATCGGATATTTTTTTTAATCTAAAAAAATCGACTACCCTAAAAAAGGACACTCTTACATATCCTGCCACAGCCCCTATGCATGATTTCCTCATTTATGACCACGCATGACTTGAGGCTGCAAACAATTTGCGTTGTTATTAGGCCAACCCTTCATGTGTGTTGATGCCGAGTGAGGCTATGACCTGTTTTATACTACTTATGCAGAGCTAAGCGCCCTGATACGTGCTACGACGAAGCCTGACCAAGTGTAGAAGTGGATAGTTCAGGGAGGGCTGGCAGTGACGGGCATGACGCAGGCAACTCAATGCCTTACAGTTGTATAAAATCAGTAGCCAAGTACGAGCATTCAACTAGTTGTATATCCTCAACGTTCTCTCAGACAGGGTGAGCCAGAGTCCGGATCAGGAATGGGACATGTATAGCACACCCCCACTACTACTCTACTAGCACTTCCGAGGCAGAAACACCACGCGGCGAGCCACGCTTCGAACACATACGCCTGCTCTCGGTGCCACTCATACATACCATAACCATACACACGCAAGAGTCAAGACATGCTACGCCTGCCTGGTTGGGGAAGTGTTTAGCATTAGTGCGTCACTAGCCCGCACGCCACCTAATAATTGCGGCGTCGGGGAGAAAGGGAGAAAAGAAGCGTGACACCAAACACGGCGCCGTCTCCCTCCTCGCCCGCTCGCTCCGCTTATAGCCTGCTGCCATCCGCTGTCGTCTCCTCTCAACTCTCATCTCCTCGCGCCGCTTCTCCTACGGTCCTACCTCCCAAGCCCCAACCCCTGCAGCCCTGCTCGCTCGCCACCTCCCGCCCTTTTTAAACCACCACCGCTGCCAAATTTCCTTTGCCTCCCCACCACCGCCGCTTTGCTGCTGCGGTCTAGCTAATAAGCTAGCAATACTAGTTAGGCCACGCTTAGTGTAGAGATAGCCAGCTGCCGCGGCACGACGCGACGCGGAGGGAAGCGACACGAGGCCTGCGGCTCTCGGGAATTCAAGGCGGGTGTTGTCGTGCTGGTCTGGTTTCTTTGACCGATCGATGGGGTCGTCCACGGATCACGGCGGCGCCGGCGGGAGGGGCAAGAAGCAGGGGTCGCAGTTGTGGAAGAAGGCGCTGCTGCATTCTTGCCTCTGCTTCGTCATGGGCTTCTTCACCGGCTTCGCGCCGTCGTCGGTGTCCGACTGGACGTCCGCGGCGGTCTCGGCGGGCGGGATGGGCAGCAGCCACGTGGTCCGGGCGCTGGGCGGGGCCGTGAACCGGAGCCTGCTGGCGCACGGCGCGGCCGTCGGCGGCGCGGGCCTGCTGGGCGACGCGGGCCTGCTGGGCGACGCGGCGGCGTCCCCGCGGCCGCTGCTGGTGGTCGTCACGACGACGGAGTCGACGCCCGCGGCGTCCGGCGAGCGCGCCGCGGCGCTGACGCGGATGGCGCACACGCTGCGGCTGGCGCCGCCGCCGCTGCTGTGGGTGGTGGTGGAGGCCGCCACGGACGTGCCGGCCACCGCGCGGCTGCTGCGCACCACGGGGCTCATGTACCGCCACCTGACCTACAAGGACAACTTCACGGCCGCCGACGCCGCCGCGGGCAAGGAGCGGCACCACCAGCGGAACGTGGCGCTCGGGCACATCGAGCACCACCGCCTCGCCGGCGTAGTCGTCTTCGCCGGCCTCGGCGACACCTTCGACCTCCGCTTCTTCGACCAGCTCCGGCAGATCAGGTACCGTACGTCCCATACCATACCAACATCGCGCCGCGTCGTTGCAAAGTAAAAAAGACTCCCATTTTTTAACTTAAACTAAGCAAAGCTAAAACAATTAAAGCAAATCGAAGCGCCGATCTTTCTTGATGCGAGCAAGATAAGCGAAGCCAGGCGCACGCCGTCGCCATGCGCGCTAGCGCCCAAAGCACACTAGTCATCGCTCTCGGCTAGCTGCGAGCGACTTTGTCAGGCTGTCCCGAGAGCAACAGCTCACGCGCCACCACCCCTGGTGACCTCTGCTAGTTTAATCGGCGGCGAGAATCCGGGCCATGTGAGGAGGTCGCCCTCCCCATCCCGGCATCCGCCATTCAAGGGTCCTTTTTATCTCTCTCCACTTCATCTCCTTTTTCCGGCGCCTGCGCTGTACTTCCCAATTCAGATCTCGGGCGACAGGCTGACGAGAGCCCCAGGCACTGAGGCAGCCAGCCTGACAGCTCTTGGCTTTGTTTCCTCGCGTCCTTTTTCGTTTGTTTCACTGCAAGTGTCACGGTACATTCCGGTATGGTGATGCCTGCGGTAGCGTAGGAGAGGCCCAAACGTGTCGGCGAGATGTCATGATGATTGCCACCCCTCAACTAACGGGGAGGGGGGGCGACGGGCCGTGCTGTCCTTTTTTCAGGACCGGCGCCGAGCGGCCGCCGGAGCCTCCTCCGGATCTGTCTGATAGGGTAGGGCGCCCGGAAAGAAATTGGTGGTGGCGACCGCGGGGCGCCATGCCGTTGGATGCACGGCCGCTGCATGAGCGCTCCTCTCGCCGCCCTATCAGAAAAATCTTTCTTGCTCGTGCTCGTGTCAATTTCCAGATTTTCTGACACGTTTCTTTTTTGGAAGCCGATGTGCCGCCAGCTGCAACTTGCAGAAATGGCTCTGCCTGCAGGTTGTCTTGCTGCCTGTGCGTACAGCGACTAATGTTCAGTAGCAGCGCTGTTTTTGTTCAGTGAGGACGAATATTGTTTCGTGTAGCTTCGGCTCTTCTTTCGTGTAGCAAAATTCACTCTTCTTTCTTTTTCGAGAATGTAAACTCACTCTTCTTTCAGGCTTGCTTTGCTTCAAAGCTCTGCCTGTACTTGTTGGTGCTTAGCTATCATGCTACCCACTTTTTTTTGCAATCCAACGAACGTGTGTCCAACCCTTGCTGCGATTTCACCTACTCTGCTGTCTGATATCAACACCTCTACCACATGATTTTAATTTCCCCTTTGATCGTAACCATTGTCCTTGGTAGAAAGTACGGAGTCTAGTTACACCTGCCAATTAAGTGCTCGATCAGCGTGGTATTTTCTAGGGCATTAATTCCCAGTGATTGGCAGCTCAGGATTGACGCATTTGACTGCATCTTCTGAACGGCAACGTGAAATGGACACTCTTTGAAGTCTTGCTTCCACATCACCGCATCAGCATTTTAGCTCACCGCAACTAATCACGATGTGTTTTCCCCCCCCTAACGCGAGAGACCTGACGACGACGCTCGGTTCCTTTTGGATTGCAGCGCGTTCGGCGCGTGGCCGGTGGCGACGATGGCGCGGGACGCGAGGAAGGTCGTGGTCCGGGGCCCCGCGTGCAGCTCGTCCGCGGTCACCGGCTGGTTCTCCCTGGACTTCAGCAACGGCACGGCGGCCTCCGCGACGACGGCGAGGCCCCCCGAGGTGGACGCCCACGGCTTCGCCTTCAACAGCTCCGTGCTCTGGGACCCCGAGCGCTGGGGCCGCTACCCGACCTCCGAGCCCGACAAGTCCCAGGTCAGTCTCTCGCCTCGATCACCCTTCAGCCTTCACTCATCTACACACGTACTACCACATGCGTGTATCTATCCGCGGCGTAGCCGTGTCCCGTGTGTGTCAAAGAAGCCCGGCCAGAAGTAGCAGGCGCTCACCTCGCCTTTCGCACGGCCGCGGCGGTGTCGGCACGCGCTCGCGTTGCGGAAGCGCCCGGTGTTTTGGCCAGATTGAAAGAGGCGTTCCGGCCATGAAAACGGCGTCCCGGCTGTCAGCTAGCGCGTCGCCCATGGGCCCTCGTGCATGTGGCACAGGTAGTTCTCGGGGGTGGGGGAGGGGACGGAGGAGAGAAAAGCCATGTCTCGTGGCCCATCTGTCCTAACTTTTCCTGGGTCAAATACATCCATCCCTGTCACCACCGGTCACAGGTCACCAGCACAGCAACCCCGTTTCTGCGCAAAGATCGGTGTTCTCATTTGATCAAGGGAGATTGGTTGCTGGTTTGTTCTAGCAAATGGCGTGGGTGTCGGTAGCCCGAGGTGCTGCAAATCGACAAAACGGATCGAATCCGAGAGGATCTGGGGATGGCATTTGCAAATGCCAAATCGTGCTCATTTTCTTTATCATATTCCGGTGCCTTGGGCTGATTTAGTGGAGGGAGGAGGGGGTCCATGGTTGAGGAGGATTGGTGCAGAGCAGACATGATGAAGTCTATTGCAAGGCAATCCAGTTGGTGGATGTGGCTTGGCTATTTGTAGCAGTAGTACACTGGCCCTTGTTTAAAAAAAACAGAGCTTTCTTTAAGGTGCATTGGCCCTTCTTAGAAAAAACCTGAGCCTCTTTTAGGTGTACAATTGACTGCTGATCTTTCGTGAACCTAACCACTAAAGCATCCCGTTTGTTATGATGGTCAATCATGCAAGGTTGTTAGGGTTTCTTTCTCTGTTCATTGCCCCTGTGTGATGCCAAAAGATTCATGATTTCTTGCTTGAAAAATCGAAGGTTACTTGCCCTGACATACTTTGGTTTTTTGTTGTATTTTAAGGACTCGATGAAGTTCGTCCAGCAAGTGGTTTTGGAAGATTTTAGCAAGGTGAAGGGCATTCCTTCCGATTGTTCAGAGGTCATGGTATGGCACGTCGATTCGACCGCCCCTTCTTCCTCTTCTTAGCAACCATCTCTGGAGAACAAGAGAAGATAGAAAGGGTGATCATAGAAGAGGTAAATGGACGAGCTAGAGGACGGCCCCAGAGTGGTGTACATTGTACATGCATAGCTACACTATCGAGGTGCTGGTTGTCCTCAAGCTGCAAAGAAGGGAAATTTTGGGTTTCTCACCAGGGGAATCGATCAACCTCTGACCCCACTTCTCCATCATATTGTACAATTTTTCACTATTCTTTTTTCTAAAAAAATGTGATATATGTATAATTTCTTCTTTTCTTTTTTTTTCTCAAGAGGGTTTAGGTGAATACATACATAATACCCCCTTGATGTGTCTCTCAAAGCTGTAATGGATTAGAAGGCAAGCTAAAAAAATCCAGTTAACAATGATGATACACAATTACGTACACATTGTGCTCTTTCCTCTTCAGAAGTTACTCAAATGCAAGAAAGTCCAATTCGCAAAAGGAAAGACACTTGTGCTAACAAGCATGCTTCAGGAACACACAAAGTATGGCCCTGTTGTTGCTGATCCCTGAAACCACTCATTACGAACAAGCTAGGGTTCTTGAGTACCTTGGCTATACAGTAGTTGGCCCATCGCCATTGTGCGCAAGATTAAACTAAGTCGTGTCTGAAGCTAGGAGCAAGGAAATGGTGTGGATTGGACATCTACTTTCGAAAAAAAGGGATGCTTCAACAGTCTACCTGCAATTAGCATGCACTCCTGAGATGACTCCTGGCTTTCGTTTCAGCAATCACATAGCAGCCATCATGGAACGTAGTCTTGTAGTGTTGTACGATGATCTGCATGTCTTACGGGACATCTTTTTTCCTAGCCATCTTGTCGCCGATACTGTTGCAATCTGTAGGGGCATGTTGCCATGGCTTTCATCTGCAGTACCAGGCTATAGAAATGTCCGGACCCTCAGTGTCATGTCCAGCAGATAAACTTTGATCAATTACTTTTCTAGACGACTAGACTGCAGAGCCTGATGGGAACAATATAACCTCACTGCAGCCTGGCTAATGTTTCTCTCGTTTTTTATTTTTCTCTCCAGCTGTGTCCGTTCCGTGGTTCCAGCTGCACTGCAGTCTGAAAATCTGGAAGACTGTATGCCCATAGTCAAACGGCCACACCAGCCAGCCGCTCATGCTGTTTTGTACAAACGGAGTAGTCTAATGCTGCAGTTTATCAGGAGTGGGTGCACGGGGAACTCTGAGCGAATGGCTCTCGCGGAGCCCCCCTCCCCGCCGGCGGTGGCAAACCACCGCGAGCACCCCTCCCTGCTGCACGGCATCCCGCCGGCGGCGTCCAGCCACTGCGCCCCTCCAACGTCCAGCCACTAGCCCGCCTCCCCGGCGTCACTAAACCCCATCCCCAAAGCGTCTGCTTGCCGAACACCAAGAATCTCCAACCCCGTCACATCTGGATGTTGATAGCCTAGACCTCCACTACTGTTCATATTCCGATGAGAACCCATGTTCGGCATTGATGCCCAAGCTCTGAAGACGGCGATAGCACCAACAACAAAGGAAAGGCAAAGGCAGGATTCCAGGGACAAGAGCCGAGGAAAGGTGAGTGCTGACACGCAGCGACGCATTCACTCGGTGGTAGTGAAGCCGGCGGCCCATCGAGTATCGCCCTCTTGCGACCAAGAACCTTCAAACCAAGATTCCCAAAGGACTCATCACATCAAGAAAAGCAGGTATGGCACCACGAGATTCCGCGACGCAATGTATGTCAAGGCAGAGCGCCGGTATGGTCCAGGCTAGGGTCTAGGGTTCGCAGCATTCATGAACGCCTAGGAGGGAAGGTGGAGCCAATCACTTCAGATGCTACTGGTGCCTCCGCTGGTGGGTAGCTTGAGCTCCTCAGAACCAAAGCCATTGGCTGATGCTTCAACTGCCTCGCCACAGACCATCGCATCCACCAAGGTGCATCATGTGCTCACGCTCCGGCCACAAAGCTCGCCACTGCCGCTCCACACCTCCCCGATCAGCTGCCACTGCCCCGGCTGTCCTTCCGACTGCTACAACTGCCTCGGTCACTGCTGGTACTGCGGCAACCTCTGCGACTGTTGCTGCGGCGGCGGCCATTGCTATGGCTAGTTCCTGCGCTCCTCGGGTGCAGAGAACCATGGAGTTTGGCTTCCCTGAGTTCATCCCTGGGGCACCAAAAAATTGTCCGAAGCACATCATTGTCTGTGCTGCGTGCACGAGCACGGTGCGGGATAAGGAGCAGAACCTGAGCCTGACTGCGCTTGTTGGCGTTCAGGCGGACGGTCGTGCCATGCTCTCCGCGGAGGATGTACATCGGGATGCTCTACAACAACTTCGCATCCCAGAGTACGAGCTGCATGTGAAACGGATGACGACGTCAACGTTGCTACTCAAATTTGCCACATCGCAGCTGAGGAACCGAGTCCTAGACTACGGTGGGCTTGTGGCCGGGCGTACTGCCCTCTGCCTCATGTTGTGGACTCATCAGGTCAGTGCTTCAGCCTCCAAGGTCCTGTATCGAGTTAGAGTCTGCATCGAGGGGGTACCTGATCATGCTCAGCAGATCGAAACAGTAGCCTAGTTGTTCTGTGCTCCTTCGTTCGTAGATGAGATAGATAATGTGAGGGAGACGGAGAAGGAGAAGGATTGCTTCTGCTTGTGGTTATGGATAGCCAATCCAACTGGGATTGCCAAAACCGATTCTCTCAAGATTGAGAAACTGCTAACCTTCCCTGAGGAGTTCTACATGAGGTTTGGCAATGAAATGCTAACACAGAGAACTGGTGCAGTTGAAATGCTCAACTATAAAGTCATTATCCGCCTTGATCGTGTGCTAGATTACTTGCCGTTGCCGAGCAGTCCCTCCTATCAAAGCTATGAGAGTAACATAAGTGGGCTGCTTGATGATGAGCTTGAGCGGGAATGGCCGACTAGACATAGATTCGTTTGGCACTATAGTGTTCCAGACGGGGGTGCTACAGGATGGCGTGTCGCGGTTCATGAGTGCTTAGGGAGCATACGGGACCCATCATCGTCGCGAGGAGGCGGATTCGGTGGCCGTGGCCATACTCAACTGCCGTCACCCAGTTGGCATGACCTTGATCAAGTGAGACGAAGGGGCCTTCATCAGGGCAATGGAAGCAATGTAGGCAAGACGTGGTACCAGGGCCGATGATATGCTGGAGAGGAGGAAGATGGTGTTGTGCCGGTGATGGTTGACCACCTCATCGCCAGGAATAAGGCGGTGACAAAACCCGGGAGGAGGAACGTACAGATGGGGGAAGAGTTCAGTGCTCCTTTCATGAGGGCAGAAGAAAGTTTCCTCACTGGTGAAAGTCTGTATGGGAAGCTGCAGCAGGTGGACCCAATGCTAGATGAGGCCAGCATGGCATAGCAACTTGGGACAAGCAGCCATGTTGGGGTCAATGGCAGCAACATACAAGCAAATGAGCTTATGGTGACAGAGCCCAAGCAAAGCAAAGATGCTAGCCAGCAGGTCCTGGTCACCAATGCAAACACAATGCATACGGATCAGATTGTGGCCACTTTTCAAAATTGGCAGGAAGAGGGCTAGAACGGTCATGGGGTTGGCTAGCAGACAATGCAGGTGCAGTGGTCCCAACTTACAATGACATATATAAGGAGCTGGTGGGCCACTCTGAAGGACCAACAATGGAAAGAACCCAGCCCGTGAAGGAGGCGGCAAGAGACAGCCCACAGGGACAGCCCACTCACAACACTGTTGAGCTGGAGGCTGTTGTCGAATCGGTGATAGATCAAGGTAAAACCCAGGCAGAGGGACCGCCAAAGTCATTGACAAAACCACTGTTGATGGCGATCATGTTGACACCTGTGCAATCAAAAGCAGTTCGCAAAGGGAGAGGAAAAGAGAACATTGAGGAAAACATGAAGGGGCCTACAAAATCTTTAAGGAAGAGCAACAGAATTGCAAACCACCCAAAGACAGACCTATCAATGACTGAATAGGCCACAAAGTTGCTGATGAAGAAGTGTGGCACCTTGGAAGAGGTGAAGAAAGTAGATGCGGTGGATAAGGAGAAATTCACAAGCAAGTTCGTATAGTCGTTGTAGTAGGACATTGTGCTTGAGTTCAGGGACACCTTCGGCATAACTGATCAGTCAGGAGTGGATCCTCTGGGCGCTGGAGGCCGATGCCTGATGTTCCTACTTCTCCAGATGTGTGCGTGCGTGTGAGTGTGTGGGGGTGTGCGTGCGCGCATGTGTGTGGGGGGGGACAACATGTGCAATGGTGTTCTGCTAAGTGTGATGAAGTATGTGAGGGGTAACAGCTACATGATGAGTACTATTGGCCAACATAATGAAATTTGGGTAATTGGTGATAATGATGGCAGATGCTGCCATATTCGATGTGGATTGATGCTAGAACAAACAGAGAACCGACTGTTTTCCATGAATGAACAGAGATGTATACTGCTAAATTGGAATGTGAGGGGTCTCAAAGCTAAGCCAAGAAGAAAGGTTGTGAAGGATCTAGTAGTTGACATGAGAAGTACAATGGTGTGCTTGCAAGAAACAAAGCTGGGCGTGATTGATGATCTGGTGGTAACTGAATATGTAGGAAGTCATTTCTCTAAGAACTATGCCTACCTGCCAACCCAGGAAACAAGGGGAGGAGTATTGATAGCGGTGCACGGTGACTACTACAAAATAAAGCAGTCATTCTTTGGGGACAATACTGTAACATCGTGCCTAGAAGCTACTACCACTCCAGTTGAATGGTGGATTACAGTGGTATATGGGCCCCAAGAAGACAATGCAAAGATAGAGTTTCTCAATGAGATCAAGCAAATCAAGACAAGTGTTTCTGAAAAATGACTGCTAATTGGGGACTTTAACATGATTTTGCAAGCATAAGATAAAAGCTCAACTAACCTCAACACAAGGATAATGGGGGCATTTAGAAGCACTATTGCTGAGTTGGAGGTCAAGGAACTCAACCTTAAGGGAAGAAAGTACACCTGGACCAATAATGTCACCCACACTCGCATTGACAGAGCATTCTGCACCACTGATTGGGATATTATGCTGCCAAATTGCATGCTTCAGGCCCTGTCCTCCATGGTGTCTGACCACAGCCCCATCTTGCTAACTGGAGACATGCCTCTACGGCAGTACAAGGGGTTCATATTTGAATCTTTTTGGACACAGATCAGGGGATTTAGAGAAGAAGTAGCTGAGACAAGGAATAAACAAATAGGGTTGCATAACCCTTTCCTGAGGCTGCATGCAAAATTGCAAAGAACATCAAAGAGGTTGAGAGGTTGGGCAAAAGTGATGATTGGCATTAACAAGCTGCTGCTACTAGCAGCCATGCAACTAATTGGGATCCTGGGTGTGGTTCAGGAAGATAGGGCTTTGAGTCAAGCAGAACTGCTACTAAAAAGAGACCTCAAGAATAGATATCTGGCAATGTCAGCTATTGAGAAGATGAGAGCTGGAAAACAGTCTAGAATGACATACATTAAAGCTGGGGATGCCAACTCTAAATTTTTTATCTGGGGGTAAATGGGAGGAGAAGAAAGAACTTCATACATAGCTTAGAAACAAGTAGTGGTGTACTCCATCTACAAAAAGATAAGGAAGAAGCAATAATGACATATTTCCAGGAGGTGTTGGGAAATGAGAGGACTAGGCAAGAAACCTTAAATTGGGAGGCCCTGAATTTGCAGAGGCACAATCTGGACTGCTTGGAGGAAGAATTAACTGAAGAAGAGATCAAAGCAACAATAATGGATAAGAACTCTGAAAAGGCGCCAAGTCCAGATGGTTACATTGGAAAGTTTTTGAAGTGCTGTTGGGAAATCATCAAAGAGGACTTAAAGCTTGCGGTGCAGTACTTTTATAACCAACATGGACAACATTTCAATCTTCTCAACTCGGCCCATATTGTCCTAAGCCCAAAGACAGCTGAAGCTAAGAAAACAGGAGATTTCAGGCCAATAAGCTTAACTAGTAGTGTGGTAAAGATCATTTCCAAGATGTTAGCTCAAAGGCTGTCAAAATTTCTCAATGAGCTAGTATCCAGAAATCAAAGTGCTTTCATAAAAAGGCGCAACATACATGATAACTTTATGTACACAGAGAATCTGATCAAGGAACTACACAGAGCGAAGAGGCCAACACTATTCCTCAAACTAGACATAGCTAAAGCCTTTGACACAGTTAGATGGGATTATCTGATGGAGGTACTGCAAATCATGGGGTTTGGAGCTAGATGGAGAGGATGGATGTCCACACTGCTTTCCATAGCCACATTATCTATAATGGTAAATGGATTGAAAACAAGGAAAATCGAAAACAGAACAGGGCTCGGGCAGGGTGACCCTATCTCCAATGTTATTCATTATAGCACTAGAACCATTACAAAGGCTATTGCAACTCGCTGAAAATGAGTCTAGGCTATCACCAATACAAAACCGAGCAGCAAAACACAGGATCAGTCTATATGCTGATGATGCTACAATTTTCATCAATCCAGTGAGAGAGGAGATACAAGCCATTGAAGAAATCCTGGATGCATTTGGCAGAGCTTCTGGTCTGAATGTTAACATCAGTAAAAGTGATGCATATCCAATAAGATGTGAGGGCATAAATCTCCAAGAGGTCTTACAAAGTTTGCCATGTGAAATCAAGAGTTTCCCTTGTAAATACCTCGGCCTACCACTGAGCTTAAGACAGCTTAAGAGAGTGCATATACAGCTACTAATTGACAGAATTGCAGGAAAACTCCCTGGATGGAAAGGGAAGCTCATG
Organism: Setaria italica; assembly: GCF_000263155.2. Taxonomy (NCBI): domain Eukaryota; kingdom Viridiplantae; phylum Streptophyta; class Magnoliopsida; order Poales; family Poaceae; genus Setaria; species Setaria italica. The sequence goes on along the minus strand of NC_028458.1, from coordinate 49,383,943 downwards.
GAAAGAGCTGGAAGGTTGACACTTGTGAGATTAGTGCTGACTGCTATGGCCATATTCCTTACAGTTTTCCCTCTAAAGAAATGGGCTACAAAGAGGATTGACAAAATACGAAAAAACTTCCTATGGAAGGGTTCAGAGGAGGCAAGTGGTGGACACTGCTTGGTTAAATGGAAAAAAAATATCACTACCAAAAGAGCTGGGGGGCTTGGTACTCTTGGTTTACAGACGTTTAGTAGAGCATTACGCCTGAGATGGTTGTGGTTTGAATGGACAGAACCAAATAGACCTTGGGTGGGTACTACGCCTACCTCTGATGAAATAGATAAGCAGCTTTTCAGGGCAAGCACGACTCTGACAGTTGGGAATGGTAGCAAGGCAAGGTTCTGGCAATGTTCTTCGGTGCAAGGAACAGCCCCAAGAGACATTGCACCACAACTCTACAAGCTAGCCTGGAGGAAGAACAAGTCGGTGCAAGAAGACATCACTGATCACAATCGGACCACAGGACTATGGAGAATGAGCACATGTGAGGAGATGGCTGAATTTGTTACACTTTGGGACTTAGTTCAGGATGTTCAACTTACCGATCAAGAATACAAGATTGAATGGAAATGGACTAGGCATGGCTCGTACACGTCCAAAAGTGCATCTCTAGCACAACTGAAAGTAACCTATAATTCATTTGACAGCAAAGATATTTGGCATGCTCATGCAGAGGGAAAGCACAAATTCTTTGCATGGTTACTAATGCGGAGCAAGATCTTGACAGCAGATAAGATACAAGCAAGAAAGTAGCCATTTAACAATGAGTGTGTCATGTGTGATTAAGAATTTGAGACAGCAATCCATCTATGCTTACACTGCAGTTTTGCCAAGCAAGTCTGGTACCTGATCAGTACGTGGACCAAGGGAGTGATT
>NC_028458.1:49381541-49382925 GCF_000263155.2 Setaria italica | reverse complement strand
ACTGATGAAGACATGGAGGACTGGTGGCAAAGAAATCTAACCACGATAAAAGGGAAGCAATGAAAATCACTGGCCTGGAACATCTGGAAAGAGAGAAACAGGAGGGTTTTTGAAAGGTAAAAGTATATGCGTTGATCAAGTTTTGTGCATGATCCAAGAAGACATTAACATGAGGAGGATGGCGTATGGAAACCTAGATTTGGGTCTGAGTTATCTCTAGTTTTTACGTTAGTTAAGCAATTCGTGTACGAGTTAATCCATTTATGTAATATTGAACTTATTGTAATCAACACTTTCTACCTTCTTAAATGAATCGGCAGTGCTCCTGCCTTATTTCAGAAAAAATAATGCTGCGGTTTTGTATGCTTCCGTACTTTGTTCTGTTGCTATGCTTCAATGTAGTCTAAACTGATTGGCAGCCAATACATGCTTCCAAGAGCCTAGTTTTGATGGCTCGTCTCGCTCCTGGCGACACGGGCGATCCCGGCACCGGGAACCCCCTGACCATCGCCACCGCAAAAGCCGCCGCCAAACCCCGCTGCCCTACTGCCCGCACACCACGCCACCGCTCCTCTGCACCCTGCAACCTTCTAGCGCTGCCATCTGACTCGCCGGCGACCGAGCAGGTCTCCTCTGGCTTTGAAGCTCGGGAGCTAAGCACCAAGCCTGGCATCGCCTTCGAGCACCTCCTTCTTTGCGGTTCTACTGCACCATTGTCCTAGGTTCCATCGGCCCCTCATCGCAACCCTCTCCCTCCTCCCTGATTTGGATAACCCCTTCTCAATCGTCGTAGTTGAACTGGTCGTACATCTCAAATCTCTAAATCTACCAGCTAACCGCGTTCCCCGTCAGGATTCATGCGTGTCAAGTGGTCCCGTTCGTCTTTTGCGCTAGGCTTGCTAACCTGAATGTGGCAAAGTTTGGCCTCGCTCAAGGATACCTGCACCTCAACAGCTATCGGTTCAAACTCCATTCATGCTGTGAGCTTGCTTGCAAATTTGTTGCCGAGATGTCAACGAAAGAAGACGACTTTACTACCCAACCATCGGACCCGGCTCACCTGCAGCAGAGAGTTACTGCCCCGCGTGAAGCGCGCAACACACGGCTCAAGACAATTGACACATTCACTTTCCCAGTCTGGCAAGAGACATCTTTGCTGGTGCCAAGATCCTTCTGAATTTGGACAGCTCCCCACCCCCCCAACCTGTCTCCTCTATCGACGGTCACAACATGACAAGACAAGGGATGAGGGGGCCCGCATTCCCCGCTCCGCCCAAGGGAACGTTGCGTCGGAATTCACTACTTCCCACCGGGCCAAGCGGCCAACCCTACCTCCACGTTGTGCTCACCCCTTCCTCTCCCACTCCAACCTTTCACTACGCTG
>NC_028458.1:49314605-49381441 GCF_000263155.2 Setaria italica | reverse complement strand
ACTCGTGCCGCGCGTCCCGCTGCCCACACCCCTAGAACTACCGCCGTTCACCACCGGTTTCGATCCGCTGCATATGCTCGCCTCCTCAAGCTCCGACCAACCGTCTTTCAAGCACTCGCCCTCGTCCTCCTTTTTAGTCTCTACACCTCAACTCCCTGTTCCGTGAGCTCAGCCCAAAAGGAAAGGGCATCCCGGGGGCCATGCCCCGACCTGCTGCGGCCCGTGCTCGGGCGGCAGGGGCCGCCCCCATACGCGCGACATCCACACCGTCGGTAGCAGATTTGGGGGCTTTACAACTGCCACGACCTTACATAGCAGGGACGGGTAGGGCTCGCGGTCCCCACCGCCGCAAGCCTCTCCCATTTGATGTGAAGCTCCCCCTCAAGATCCACCTGCGAGGCTGTCCCAAGAGGCGCTACTTAATCCGGCAGACGACAACATGGAAGATGACGCCAACGACGGCTAGTTCGAGGAGTACGAGAGCGACCACGACGACAGCTGCGTCAACGCTTATAGCTACAATGGGCCAGATTACCGTGAAATCTAGCTCCCACCCAGTAACTGGAGCTTCGCCATGCGCCTTGCCTATGTTTTTCTGCCACGTTTTGCGGCTGTCAATGCCACCCCTTTCATTCTTGAAGCTATGCACTCGGTGGCGCCTGGATTACTATTTGAGATGCTCCCCTCCTCTCGGGGTGCGATGCTACTACGCTTCCTCTCCCACCCTGAACGGGAAGTTGCCATGGGCCTCCGGCCCATCATTTTCGAGGGAACCCATGTTGAGTTGGAGCGTTGCGAGGAATCCTCCAACCATTTCTTCAAGAAGCCTGAATGGTTGGCCTATCTCTCCGTGAAAGAATTCCCACCGGAACAGTGGTTTGAGGAGCCTATCAAGAAGGCATTCACCTACTTTGGAACTGTTGTGGAGATTGACCACCGGAACTTGAACCACACGGATTTCTCCTCCCTACGCATTACTGTGGAGATGGAGCAATGACTGGACGTTCCCAAGGATGTCTGGGTTTATGTTGGAGATGGTCACGACAGCATCGTCATGGTCACGCGGTGCAGAATCTGGCAGCGCGAGGAGCAACTGGATGAGAATGGATAGCTCCACCCGTTCTTCCCACCACTACCACCACCTTCACCCAATGCTCCCGCCTTCAAGCCACCGCTGCCTGCGGTGCCTGCACCCCAACCGCCAGTCTACGGACCGCCGTCACCACCAGCTCCACCAGCAAACCCACCACCACCACCTCTACACCATGCAGCTTTCCTGGGAGCAGCCATCCTATGCCATGGCTTCATCAATGCTTACCCATTGTTGTACCTCCCACGCTTTCCGCTGGTGATTCAGACACCACACCATGCCAGCGCAACACCTGCATTGCTTGCCTCATGCTGCGCCACGCCACACTGTTGCACACCTGGCATCGGCGAGGGCGTCGGTGGTAGACTCGCTAGCTCCACCACCACCATTGCCAATCTCCTCACCTGATCACCCAACACCACCTCCCTCCACTGCCGTTGCCCCGCCAGGTTGTGCACCACTATGCCCAGCACCGTTGCGCCATGAACCAAGCTCACACCTAGTGGCTAAGGAATCAGCCACGTTCATCACCATGGCAGCTAAGGTGAAACAGCTAAAGAGACTGAAGAACTCTCTCACGTCATGCTCCTGTGACCTCCAGGATCAGGTTGTCAAACATGGATTGCTACGCAAGAAGAAGGCACTAGCGGCACTAATCTCCGCAAGCTCACAGTGGTTGCTGGCATTGACTCCGCAGCAACATTTGCGCTGCACAGGGTGCTAACCAACAAGGAATGAAGCCTGGTGTTGTTTCGTGGGCGCGGACTACTTTGCCATATTCAGTTAGCAGTAGTGCAAGCGACCCCCATCCATTTAGTTCGTGTTCTCCTGCCGTTGTGTCGATCTCGATGGGCCATGTGGCCAATGTTATGAACTTGCTGTCTCTAGGTTTGTTATTCATGTTTTGAACTTTCTGTCATTTAGGCTTGCGATTCGACCATGGTGTGTGCTGTTGTGCTTGTCTGCGAATGCCTTGGATGGAAGGTGTTCTCGTTAGCAGGTAATTTGTATCTGGTGTTTGTTGGTTTTCAATGAATCAAAATGGCCGTGTGTTTAATCTTATCTCTTAGAATGTCCAGGAGCTTGGTGATTCGATTAAGTGTGATGTTGTTAAAGAGTCACTCATCTCCTCCCAACCTACTATCATTTGCCTATAAGAAACAAAACTTGCTAACACGTCCAAGTTCAAAGCTCGAACCTTCCTCCCTCCTAATTTCCTAGATTTTCACTGCGTCAATGCTAGGGGTTTGAGACGCGGAATAGTCACGGTGTGGGATGCCAATGCGTTTGCCATTTAGAGCTTCATAACACACAAACACACCCTAACAACTGTCTCACCTCCACGTTCACGAATAACACCTTCACTGTCACAAATGTTTACATGCCATTTGACCACCGGGATTCTATCCCGTTCCTTGAAGATCTCACTGAGCTCGCGCCCCACGTCTCTGGCCCCTAGCTCCTTGCCGAGGACTTCAATCTAACTCGCAACCATATCAATAAGAACAATGACAATTTTGACCACAACCTGGCTACTCACTTTAACGACACTATCCACACTCTTGTGCTGTTGGAAATTCCTCTACTCGATAGGATGTTTACGTGGTCTAACCATAGAGAGGACCCAATCCTTGCCCGCTTGGATAGGATCTTCTTTAACAATGCAATGAACACTTCATTCCCCAACTCCATGCTCACCTCCCTTACTCGCACCACCTCTAATCATGTCCCCCCCCTGATTCTCACTCTGTCCACTTCCATACCAAAAACAACATGTTCCGCTTTGAAAACTCTTGGCTGGTCCATGCGGACTTCCTCCCCACAATTTTGCTAGCCTAGTGCAATGCTTCTATCACAACGGAAGCTGCAGGAGACCTTGCGAGCTGGCTCAAGGCATCAATATGTGCAGCAAAAGTATGGTCCAGGGTAAAGAGAGCACCCCTTTTCATCATACAAAACTACAAATTCATAATTTCTTATATGGATTTACACGAAGAACTGCGAGCTCTTTCTACAGGTGAAAAGTTCCTGAGATATGCCTTCATCGATTGGCTGCATGTTACCATGAGAGAGCGTGCTGCATACTGGAAGCAACGAGGCAAGTTTAGAGCCATTCGGGAAGTAGATGCCAACAATGCTTTCCATCACACGCACGCCACAGCGCGGTTCATGCGTAATCAGATCAAGACGATGCACATCGATGGGGTGGAGGTCATGGCATATGACGCTAAAGCTGAAGCACTCGAGGATTACTTCTCATCCATCCAGGCGCCACCACACAAAGTACCTGGAATATCAACTTGAATCACCTCTACATCAACCCGCCTCATGTTGACCTGACCCACCTAGTAGCCCCCTTTACCAGCACTGAAGCAGGACTAGCGATCAAACAGATGAACCGACATAGTTCATTTGGGCCAGATGGCTTCAGACCGGGGATCTATGCTACAGCTTGGGACTTCGTGGAAGAAAAGGCCATGAAATTCGTCCAGGCTTTTGTAGATGACGAAGTGGGCCTTGACAAGATTAATTGGGCCTACATCGTTCTCTTGCCAAAGAAGGCCGGTGCAACAACTCCTGGTGACTACAGACCCATTTGCCTGTAGAATTGCTCAATGAAGATTTCGCCAAAATGCTTACCTCCACACTACAGCAGGAAATTCCCAAACTGATTGACTTGGATCAAACGGGGTTCATCAAGGGGCAATTGATATCAGAGAACTTCATCTATGCACTAGAACTGGTGCAATGCTACCACAAACACAAATTGCCTACTTTGGTGCTCAAGTTGGATTTTGCGAAAGCATTTGATTCTGTAAATTGGACTAGTGTGCTGCTGATCATGGAAGGTCGGGGCTTCCAAAGCAACTAGTGCTCCAGGATCTGTCTAAGTCAGCTGTGCTAATCAATGGTTGCCCGGGTTGCTGGTTTAATTGTAAGCGTGGGCTTCGTCAAGGCGACACGTTGTCCCCTACTTATTCCTCTTGGTGGCTGATGTCCTCCAACGAATGATCCAAGTGGATGGTGGCGTCCAGCACCCAGCCACAGATGATGCTCCATGTCCAGTGCTCCGGTACACTGATGACACACTGATCGTCCTCAAAGCAGCCAGAGACGATTTCCGCCGCATCAAAGACCTGCTCAACCAATTCGCTGAAGCAACCGACCTGCAGATCAACTTTCACAAAAGCATGGTTGTTCCCATGAACATTGATGAAACCACTCTCCCACAGCTCCTCGACATCCTTGGTTGCAGGGAAGAACAATTCCCCCAAATATACCTTGGAATGCCGTGTCAAATGTCAAACTAAACCTGAATGCCTTTGCCCCTCTGACCCCTGATCAATGACTATGCCCACTAGCATCAAAGGATGGTGTGTTCCGTGCTGGGCCGGTATATGCTGTTGCTTGGAGTGTCAGAGAAGAACAGCAGTGCCCCTTCTACAAATTTGTTTGGATCAACCATGCACCACCACGGGTGTGCTTCTTTGGATGGCTGCTTGTGCAAAACAAAATTCAGTGCAAGACAAACCTCTTTCTCAAGAACATTGTGGACTCAGCAAGCTGTGATATCTGCACCTTGGGTACTGAACGGATCGAGATGTCACCTAGAGAGGGGGTGAATAAGCGAGTTGACAAATTTATAAAACTTCAACCCACTCAGCAGCACTGCCCAGGCCAAACTGATCAGACCGGTCCAGGCAGGGTGATACACCAAGTGCTGCTCAAGTCCCTCCTTGACATCAAGCACCAACCAAACTTGGAGAGTGGCTTCTGTAGATGATTTTCAACAGGGCAAAGTAGTCCCTGCACACAAGACAAGCACACCCAAGTAGATCGAAGCGGAAGCACAAGTAAATTGCTAGAAATCAATAAGTAAAGCAAACCAAATGAAGACAAGAGGGTTTTTTTATCCGAAGTTCAGGTTCACCACAATGAATCCTACATCTCCGTTGAGGAGCCTATTGGAATACGAGTCTATTTCAACTCCCTTCCAATAAACCAGACCTCTTTCAACCACTTTCCTCGTCTCCACTAGATGATCTTTTTCCTTGCAAAGGCAAGATCACAGCCCTCACAAACTTTTCGCTGCTTACCACACCTTGGGAGCTAGTCAGCGACGCCTAGTCATCTAGGAGACACACCTCCAAGAGTAATAAATGCTTAAAAGGCTTTCTCGACGCGAACCACCAGTGCTCAAGCTATGGATTGCTCTTTTCAACTCACTAATGCTCACACAAGATCACTCTCTCAACCCAACTCAAAGATTTCTCAAAAATCACTCAAGTCTCACAAAGAGAGGTTGGGGAGAACTTTTTTGGTCACTAGATGATGTCAAGAGCGTGTGTAACTAGCAGCCCACCAAGGAGGGGGCCAAGGGATATATATACCCCCACAGATCAGAAACAAGCCGTTAGAGCTGATCAAACTGGTCAGGCCGGTTGCTAGACCAGTCACACCGGTCTAGTTTGAAAAACTAGTCGTTGCCCTTAGACCGGTCAGACTGGTCTGCCAAACCGGTCTGACCGGTTTGGCTGAGTTAGCCGCTAGGGGTTAAGTTCTGGAGTTTTTCAAAACTTTCTCCGGAAACTCCGGAGCCTCCGGTATCTTTCGGAACTTTCTTCGGAAACTCCGGAACCTCCAGAATATTCCGAAACTATCTTCGAAATACTCTGGGCTCTCAAGTTAGCACCATTCTAAGTATCCCCATGTGATGTGCAGGTGCAAAGGTATCTCTCATAGGTTGGTTAGGTCATCTTGAGCACCTTTTGGTGTTATCAATTAGCTAATGTTGCATCTCTCTTGATAGTATGGCATACCTATACTAAATAATAAATATAAACACTATATCATCCACTTGAGTTTGTAAGTCTTCATCCATGCTATACTTTGATCAATAGTTATTTGAGGGCTTTCAACATACCTATCATCTTGAGCACATTCATCTTGAGCTAGTGACTTAAGATTTTCCCTTGTTGATGATAAGATATACTTGAATCCTTAAGTCACTCCATTTTATCAGTCGCAATAGATTAAATGCATTGCATTGCTTCCCTCAGTAAGGCTTAGATATGATACTTTGAACCCCCCCCCCCCGAATACTAGCCACTTCACCTTAGTAAAACGCACATAGTCGAAGCTATCGCTTGACTAAAGCTTGCTTAGTCCCCCGCTCTAGTATCTTGCTTGATTTATTCCCCTATTCTTGTTACTTTGAGTTTAGCTTTGCTATTGACATCAATAATAAAATTCCATTTGAAATCCTCTTTAAATACTTGTTCTTGATTGATAAAGAATATATCTCATGAATTGTAAACTTCCAGTAACAAGATCAATATGTAACGCATAAGCTCATGTGTTTATATCATATGCACATGAAGTCTTCCAATATCCGCTTGAGAATATCACTATTCTTTTCTTAATGATCTCTTTACTTGTCAATCAAGCTATCACATGATTTGAAGACTTATAGATAAACCATAAAATATATCTCCAAGTTTTACTTCACCCTTGCTTGTCATTGATCATCTAATTTCATCATAGGATCACATACTTGCTTGCTTTTCTTTATTGTGAGCCATATAATACATATTCAATTTATGAGATAATATCACACCATAAATATGAGAATAAAACCCTGCTCACAATCTCAAGCAAACAAGTTAGTCCTTTAATTGTGTTGTCATCCAATTCACCAAAACCTACTTAGGGGCCTAGATGCATTTTCAGGTACGGAGTCGCCAGACCACCTGATTCTCCACTACTCCTTTGCAAGACAATTTTGGACAGCAATCGGCTCCACCATACAGGATGCTAACAACGTCGAATGCCTATGGGAAGTTGCAAGGCCTCACCACATCCCTTCGACGCACTACTCCACGATCCTCCTGCTCTGTGCTTGGCAACTTTGGAAGCACGGACACGATGTTGTCTTCCGGGGGCAAGAACCATGTTTGCTCCGACTGTTCCTTGTTGGTGAATTAGGAATTCAACCAAACAGAAAAGGGCCTTCAGATGGCATCCGTGCTCCTGTAGGCCTAGGGTTTGTATGAGACCGATAGAGTAGAGGAAGAGTTCCCCTCCTACCCTAGCGCCCATGAGTGCCTTATATAGAAGGAGAAAGGGTAGGGGTAATTTTCTCTTATACCCTTGGTGGGGAATAAAATTGCATCTAGGTCCTTAGGCTGAATTCTTCCATGGACCATACAGGAGGTTGTTAAGGCCCATCTAGGGGAAACCCATTTATTATTCCCCCAACAGTACTCCCTTATCTGCAAGCTCTGAGTTTAGGAGGGGTGAGCAGAACCATACAACTATGGGCCAAACTCCTCCTTCACCAGGGCACGCAATTATCTACCTTTAGGATCCTTAGCACTTCCACCGTCATCGAAAGGCTTCCCCTGGGTGGAAGTCACCCTCTTCGTGGAAGGTCTTCACTAGGTGGAAAACTTCCATTGCTGCCAGAGTTGCCAGAAGTCTTCCTCCTCGTGGAGGATATCCACTTGGTGGAAGGATTCCACCGCCACCAAAGTTATGAGGAAAGGCTTCCCCATGCACAAGTGTTTCTCTTCGTGGAAGGTCCCCATAGGGTGGAAGACTTCCACCGCCTTCGGAGTCATCATGGAGGAAAGACTTTGTCTAGATGGAGGTCTTCATCTAGAAGTGTGTTGCACATTGTGAGAAATTGGTGAACTCGACCAATTTTTGGGGAGGGCACTCCCTTTGCCCCGATAACATAATGTGTATACGGGGAGCCGGTGAACTCCACCACTGTTGGCCAAATATAGGTCATAGCTCCAAAAATGTGCAATGCATCATGGGAAGTTAATGACCTCGATCTTTTATTATTTTTTTTGGGAGGCGGAGGCACTCCTTTAGCCTGGGAGCGTCATGACCTAAACCCTCCTTTGGGAAGCATTGGTTGTCTTCTTATTCTTGTTCTTGCGCTATTATATTTTTTTGCGGTCTTCCGACTTTGTCCCGGGGAAAGGGACTAGCGTGATCTGCTAGTCTGAGCTTGGGAGGTCACGACCTCCCAATCCCCTTCTGGGGCCCCGGGTCATTGTTGGAAAGATCTCACCTCGGGCGCCCCATGCGTTGGTAGCTACTGAAGGTGGGAAGGTTAATTTAGGAACGTCGATGCGCATATGGGGCCTAGTGACCTTGGTCCATTTTCAAAGATTGGATTTCCTTGATCCCAGATGCATCATGTGCCTTCAGGGAGTTGGTGATCTCGGCTCATTCACGTGAAGGGGCACTCCCTTAGCCCCGGAAGTATCATGCGCCATCAGGGAGCTGGCAATCCTTGTTCATTCCCGGAAGGGGCGCTCCCTTAGCCCCGGAAGTATCATGCATCCTCGAGGAGCCAGCGTGCTTGGTACCTTCCCGGAAGGGGCACTCCCTTAGCCCCAGAAGTATCCTGCAACTTGCAGAAGCCGGTGAGCTCGGCTCATTCCCGGAAGAGGCACTCCCTTAGCCCCGAAAGTATCATGCACCCTCGGGGAGTTGACGAGCTCGGTTCGTTCCCGGAAGGGGTACTCCCTTATTCCTGGAAGGATCATGCACAATCGAGGAGCCGGTGAGTTCAACTCGTTCCTAGAAGGGGCACTCTCTTAGTCCCGGAAGGATCATGCGCCCTCGAGGAGCTGGTGAGTTTGGCTAATTCCTAGAAGGGGCACTCCGTCGGGTCTTAGCTGCCTTGGCAGCCGCGTCAGAAGGTATTACTTCTGGTGGGGCGAGGCGTGTGATGCTGGTGCCTTGTCCAGCCTTAACCCCTTAGTTGCCTCAGGAGCCGTATCAGAAGGCGTCGCTTCCAGAGGAGTAGGCGTGCCATGTTACGCCGGCGCTTGTCAGGCCTTAGCCCCTTATTTGCCTTAGCAGCCGCATCAGAAGACGCCGCTTCCAGTGGAGCGAGTGTCATGTTACACCGGCGCTCGTTGAGCCTTAGCCCCTTGGTAGCCGCATCGGAAGGCGTCACTTCCGGTGGAGCGGGCATGCCATGTTACACCGGCGCCTGAGGGCCGCAGACCTTAGCCGCCTTGCGCGACTCTTCGGAAGCATTGCTTCCAGTGGAGCGGGCATGCCATGTTATGCTGACGCGCGTTGGGCCTTAGCCCCTTAGAAGCCGCATCAAAAGGCGTCACTTCCGGTGGAGGGGGCGTGCCATGTTACACCGGCACCCGAGGGCTGCAGGCCTTCACCGCCCTATGCAACTCTTTGGAAGCATCATTTCCGGTGGAGCGACATTCCATGTTACCCCGACGCTCATTGGGCCTCAGCCCCGTTAGTTGCCTTAGCAGTCATATCGGAAGGCACCACTTCTGGTAGAGCGGGCGTGCCATGTCACACCGGCGCTCGTCGGGCCTTAGCCCGTTAGCCGTCCTGTGCGACTCTTCGGAAGCATCGCTTCCAGAAGGAGCGGGCGCATGGTGCTACGCCCGCACTCGAGGGCCTCAGCCCTTAGCTGCCCTATATGACTCTTCAAAAGCATCACTTCCGGAAGGAGCGGGCGTGCCTTGTTACACCGGTGCTCGAGGGCCTCAGCCCTTAGCCGCCCTGTGCGACTCGTCGGAAGCATCGCTTCCGGAAGGAGCGGGCGCGTGGTGCTACGCCGACGCTCGAGGGCCTTAGCCCGTAGCTGCCCTATGGACTCTTCGGAAGCATCACTTTTGGTAGGAGAAGGTGCACGGTGCTACGCCGGCGCTCGAGGGCCTCATCCCTTAGCCGTCCTATGCGACTCTTTGGAAGCATCGCTTCTGGAAGGAGCAAGCGTGCCATGTTACGACGGCGCTTGAGGGCCTCGGCCTTTAGCCGCCCTATGCGACTCGTCGGAAGCATCACTTCCGGAAGGAGTGGGCGCGTGGTGCTATGTCGACGTTCGAGGGCCTCAGCCCTTAGCATCCAAATGCGACTCTTTGGAAGCATTGCTTCTGGAAGGAGCGGGCATGTCATGTTACGCCGGTGCGACTCTTCGGAAGCATCGCTTCCAGAATGAGCGGGCGCGTGGTGCTATGCTGGCGCTCGAGGGCCTCAGTCCTTAGCCGCCCTATGCGACTCTTCGGAAGCATCGCTTCCCAAAGGAGCGTCCGTGCCATGTTACACTGGCGCTCGAGGGCCTTTGTCCTTAGTCGACCTATGCGACTCGTCAGAAGCATCGCTTCCAGAAGGAGCAGGCGCGTGGTGCTACGCCGGCGCTCAAGGGCCTTTATCCTTAGCCTTGTGCGACTCGTCGGAAGCATCACTTCCGGAAGGAGCGGTCGCATGGTGCTACGCCAGCGCTCGAGGGCCTCTGCCTTAGCCGCCCTGTGCAACTCATCGGAAGCATCGCTTCCGGAAGGAGCGGGCATGTAGTGCTATGCTGGCACTCAAGGACCTCAGTAGCCGCCCTATGCGACTCTTCAGAAGCGACGCTTCCGAAAAGAGCGGGCGTGCTATGTTATGCCAGCGTTTGTCGGGCCTTAGCCCTTTAGCTGCATTAGCAGCTGCATCCTCGAACTAAACTAAGCATCTCGAGAACCCGTGAATGAAACGCGCACAGGAATATGCATTCGTAAGAAACTCAAAGATAAATTCAAGGAGAAAACACACCATAGCGAACACACTTCCTATAGCAAAGGTTTGACTTTAGCAGGTGAACCTCTTATTTATCATAGTGACCAACTGACAATAAGTTTCGGCCTCGGGAACCACAAGGAAGCCGTCGGAACTGCTCCGAAGATGCTCTTCTGGTAGCTGGAAAGAATTTTGAGAAGAGAAGGCCATTCTTCTACAAGAACCGGTCCCCACGGACGGCGCCACTGTTATTGAATTAGGATTTCAACCGAACAGAAAGGGGCCTTCAAAAGGCATCCGTGCTCCTGTAGGCCTAGGGTTTGTATAAGACCGATGGAGTAGAGGAATAGTTCCCTCCTACCCTAGCGCCCATGAGTGCATTATATAGAAGGAGAGAGGGTAGGGGTAATTTTCTCTTATATCTTTGGTGGGGAATAAAATTGCATCTAGATCCTTGGATGAATTCTTCCATGGGCCATATAGGAGGTTGTTTAACCCATCTAGAAGAACCCATTTATAATTCCCGCAACACTGCTTGCATGTAAAGAAGAGGCACGCTTGTGGCATTGCCGGCTGCCGCACGCTAATGGCGCGATCGCTGAAGCCTGGTGCCAATCCTTTTATTTCAATATATAACTCTAAAAATTCATACACACTTTGTAAACCTGTTGAAAACTCCTGTTTTAATGCTCCATGAAATGAAATTAGGTGGGGATCCTTTCCTCCCTATTCCTAAAAAAAACTGTAGTCTAAACTCTGAACATCTCTTGGCTGGCAAAAAATTTAGATCTGATTGTGTGCATGAAGTCCCAACACCCCTTTTTAAAAAGGAAAAAAAATCCCAGCAGTTTTTTTGATGCAAACGAGACCATAGGTACCCGTTCATCGTATTGTAATTTATTAGCATCTCCACCTGGTTATCGTTGCTGTCTCAGATTGCCGAATATATGCATCCATCCGGCAACCATGTACCTTCAGTTTTTAACACCGGGTGACTTATCTATTTATATTGCTACGTTTAATTTAACAGAAATATATCTCCGTGTTAAAAGAATGTAAAAATAGGCTCCCCTCGTCCACTTTATATAAACTTTATCTTCGTCAGAGTTCAAATGAAAAACTTATGTATTTTAAAACTATATTTGCGCGGCGTATAGGATTATCCCTCTGCTTGTGGGCAAGAAATTAAAAAACACCCTTTTAGTGGGCAAGAAATGTTTCGTCGCCTTTTCATTGAGAGACTTTATTGATTGCATGGCTAGCCTGTCATTTCTTCGTCTTTTTTGTTGGGTGAATCATATAGATGGTTCAATAAATAGGCGAGAAGGAGTATTCATGCATTTTTTAGAATAGCAAGATACCCGTGCGTGCTACGGTGAAATACTAATTATATTATTAAAATCACTAGAATTTTTTTATACCTCAAGTGTTTTTTTAAAAAAGGCAGGTGGTTGGTCTTGCTCATAGGAATCTGAAGACCTAGGTTCGAATCCCCTTCCCACCCTTTTTTACATGTGCATGGTTTATTTTTATTTTTTAGGTAGGGCTTGGTTTCCCGTTTAAAGGGGGTGGGCGCCGGTTCTTCTTCTTCCTCAGGACAGAGAGAACTGAGCTGAGCAGCTTCTGTCCGCCAGCCAATTACTCTGACCTCCGGCCACCATTCTCAAATCACCGCCACACACATCTGTCTGATCCTCCCAGCTACCTCCTTCACCACTTGTTGCCCGCGGCTATGCCTCCTAGCGCCGGGGAATTAAACCCCCACGCTCGCCATTGCCGCAAGCCTCGAGCTCGGGCACTACCGATGAACCCCATCCTCCCGGCCGCCTCGTCCTTAACCAACCGCAAAAACGAAACCACAGTGAGCCCCTGGTGCTCCCGCGTTCGTCACTTCCCTCTCTCTGCCGTCGTAGTCGATGGTATGGCACGCCGCCTGTCTGCCCATGCTGCCGCTCGCCGCTGACCATGCTACGGTTGGCGTCCGGCAGGGGCAAGTGGGGGTACGGGTGCGCCTCAACGTGCTGGTCGCGTTGGCGTCGCTCCCTTCGCCGGCGCCGGGCCCCCCCGATCCTGACCCGAACCCTCTGTTCCAGCTCCACCGCCGTCCGCCGCCTGATCCCCTGAAGCCGAAGCCGCCGTCGTCACCGGAGAAGTAGTCGCCACCGGTGTCGGCAGGAGGCTTGGAGCAGCCTGTGAGGGGGGGCGGGTGTGCGCGCGGTGGCGGACCGTGCCGATGGCCGAGGAGGTCGGCGGGCGGCGGCGAATGGTGGTGGAGGAGGTGGCGGCGATGGGGTGGGACGAGGAGGATGCGAGCGGGCGGAGGAGGAGCGGCTTGGAGGCGGCAGCCGCGGCGGAGATCTCCATGGGGGTTGCGGCACGCTAGAGGGTCTCCTCGTGCGGCGGGAGGCTCCGCCCGGGGGTGCGGCGGTGTTGACGGGGGTGAGGACGACGGGTTGAGGGTTGGAGAAAGAAGAAGCTTTTCCCCCTTTAACCCCCTCCCTCCCCTCCTTTTTCCACTCGAGCCCCCTCTCTTCAGAATTTGGACTGCGGGTTGATTCCATGAAAGTTGAGGGATTTTTTTTGCAAAATGATCACGACAATTGGAAGAAACAACCACTCTATTATATTATATAGATATATCCCTGCTAAATTTTAAATTACAAATATATGGAAAAGTCCATACTTGGTCAGACAATGCTAGGCCAAAAAAATGCGGATGCTGGCCTGAGCCTCATGTTTACGAACTTTTTTATTTTTATTTTTTTTATGATTTTGCATAAATAAATACTGAAACAAAAAATTTGCAGAAATAGATCTATGCTGTCGTACGAAACGGCGGTAGGTCCATTTCCACCGGTTGGTTTGGCGGCAGGACGCCTGCTGCGATCACCAAGCTTATTTCGCTGCTGACCTACCACCGTTTCGTACGGCGGTAGGCCACCTACCGGTGCGCGCGCCCTTTTATAACGGTTGGCCCCACGGCTCATTTGGCGGAAGGGCCTCACGCCATTTAAAACGGCGACCCGCCAGTTCCGCCAACTGACGCGGCGGGAGAGCCTCCAACCCCGCGCCATGTCATCCTGTGGACGGGCCGCCGGATAGGAGGGGGACGGTAATGGACCTACGCCGTTTCACATGTCCCCTTACCGCCATTTGAACCGACGATTCTCCTTTACCGCTGTTTCGTACGGCGGCATAAGTATATTTCTGCAAATTTTTCGTTCGAGTATTTATTTCTACAAAGTCATAAAATAAAAAATAAAAAAATTCCATGTTCACCATGAGATTAGGAGGCCCAGAGGATTTTGGTCCGTTTGCATTGAGGTGATGGTGGCAAGTATAATTTTTTTTCCTGACAAAAAGTAATCTCGAAAACGTGGTGGCAAGTGGCAACGTGGTGTCTGGGATCTGAATGTAGCATAGCATGGGCATGGGCATGTCCGAATGGCATTTTCCATAGAAAAAAAAGCAAACGAATGCATACATGGGGCTACAAAACTTGCTCCCATAACCATCAGCTAGGTGCCTAACATTTCATTTAGTAATTAGTAATTAATTAAGTTAATATACTCAGTTAGCACGTTCCACATTTAGTGTTCTACAATATCTAGACTATAAAATGTGAAAAGTAGACAATGACGATGCTTCTATTTGCAAAATTATTCAATAAAATTCAAATGAGCTACCGCTAGTTTGAAATTGACCGCTATAAGGTAAAAACTTCAAGAAAAAAAACCGTCTTTATTTTGCTTTCTAGATGCAGGTGTCGTTTTCATCGACGGAGCATGATCTATACAGGTTCAGCCCCCTATGGCCCGCAACTTTTCATTAAAAAATTTGAATTTGAATCAAATTTTGAGAAATAGTAATGTTAATCCCCTAATAATGAAAATAACGAATTCCTAGCTCCACCTCTGCATCAATGCAAGCTGGAATGACCGAACAATTATAAATATAAATTTGTGACACAAGATATGAAATTATACCACAATATAGGACAAAATTTAGGACTCCGCTTATGTAATAAAGCCAATCCACTAAGGGATTTAAGAACACTGGACTCGAAGTTGTAAGATGTGTAGCCTTTGCTATACCACCAAAATCGAGCCTAAACAGTGTCATGTCTATGGAGGGTGGAAACTTTTTCTTTGTTTTTCACAAAGAGAAATAGTATCAGGGTTAACATTTTTTAGGGTCATTTGAATGGAAGTGTTATAACATCGCCGAATTATTCTGGCCATGTTCACATTCTCTCGATCTCCGCCACTATCCGACACATCCTCAGCGTTTAATAATTTTATAATTTCGACCTTTTATTTTAAGCAAAGCGATGGATAAGTTTCCCAGTAAAGACATGCGGCAGTGCCAGTTTCGTGCGTCAGGCAAGCAACTTGAGCGCTACGAAATTACTAAAAATCGAGCCACCCTGGTGTTTCCAACGGACAGGATCTTCACATCGTCAGCCGTCAGAAGCGAATCGGGCGGCCCGGAAGGAACCCTAGCTCCCGCCGCCGCCTATATAACGAAGCATTCGGAGCTGCAAACCCTCTCTCCCTACCCCGCAGCCGCCGTCCCTCCGCACCCTCCTCTCCGCGAGGTGAGTCTCCAGATCCGCCCTCCTGGCTGCTCAGCTTTATGTATAACGATGGAATAAGCTTCTTATCTGCTCATATCTTCCTGTTCTAGGTGTATACATCGCTAAGTTTTGCGCTAGATTTATGGGTTATCTGATGATTTACTCCCGAGCTTTGTGTTTTCGTGTCCTAGCTCGATCTAGCTGTAAAGTGTTGGGCTTTGTAGATGCATCATGTCTACTTAAACTATTAATTCATCGCATCGTTCTAGCTCGATCTATTGTTTCCTTGAACATTGTACGGTGTAGCCGCACTAGATTTCATAATTGCTACTGAATATGCTTTTAAAATATCCATCCAGCTATGAATTGCGAGGGTTTTGTACATCTCATCCACTTTTTTAATTGTTAATTTTGCCCCTCCAACTATGAAGTGCGAGGGCTATGTATATTAATCTGAAAGTTAAACTGATTTCAGCAGTAACTCTCAAACGTTGTCTATAGCTACCATGTGTTATACAGTAGATGCATTATGTCTAACAGTTAATGTTTGATGTTGATCTGAAAACTGTGTTCAGTACATCTCATCTAGTTACCTTTCCCATCCAGTTATGAAGTGCCAGGTCTTTGTATATTAAATCTGATAATTGAACTGGTGGCATCTGTATGTTTAGTTGCCTGGGTCGCCTCTATGACATTTATGCTATATATTATCAAGCTTGCTTGATATTGTTGATCTGAATACCACATGTTACATACAAGTATCTGAATGTTGTACTGTGACAGTCAAGATGTATAATTTGCCTAGCTACTAATTACATTTCACTATATGATGCTGCAGTTAAGCTCTACTTGTAGCCATGGGCAAGGAGAAGTCTCACATTAACATCGTGGTCATTGGCCATGTCGACTCTGGCAAATCGACCACCACTGGCCACCTGATCTACAAGCTTGGAGGTATTGACAAGCGTGTGATCGAGAGGTTCGAGAAGGAGGCCGCAGAAATGAACAAGAGGTCCTTCAAGTATGCGTGGGTGCTTGACAAGCTCAAGGCTGAGCGTGAGAGAGGTATCACCATCGACATTGCCCTGTGGAAATTCGAGACCACCAAGTACTACTGCACGGTCATTGATGCCCCCGGTCACCGTGACTTCATCAAGAACATGATTACCGGTACCTCCCAGGCTGACTGTGCTGTCCTCATCATTGACTCCACCACTGGTGGTTTTGAGGCTGGTATCTCCAAGGATGGCCAGACCCGTGAGCATGCTCTGCTTGCTTTCACTCTTGGAGTGAAGCAGATGATCTGCTGCTGCAACAAGGTATGGCCTCACTGTTTTGCATGATGATAGTTTATTTTTTGTTTTTCGACACTATTGCCTGCTTTATTCCTGTTCCAGTGTGAGTAGCTTACTTGTAAAACAAGGTGAATGAGGGTGAGATACATGCTAGGAGCTTCTTGTTTACATGCTTTCATTTGTATCTATTGCTGTTGATGTTTGACACATCTCTTTTTGGCTAATTGTAATGCTTTGTTTTGTACAGATGGATGCCACCACACCCAAGTACTCGAAGGCCCGCTATGATGAGATTGTGAAGGAAGTCTCTTCGTACCTCAAGAAGGTTGGATACAACCCTGACAAGATTCACTTTGTTCCCATCTCTGGTTTCGAGGGCGACAACATGATTGAGAGGTCCACCAACCTGGACTGGTACAAGGGCCCAACACTGCTTGAGGCTCTTGACTTGATCAATGAGCCAAAGAGGCCTTCGGACAAGCCCCTGCGTCTCCCCCTTCAGGATGTGTACAAGATTGGTGGTATTGGAACTGTGCCTGTTGGTCGTGTAGAGACTGGTGTCATCAAGCCTGGTATGCTTGTCACCTTTGGTCCCAGCGGCCTGACCACTGAGGTGAAGTCTGTTGAGATGCACCATGAGGCGCTCCAGGAGGCCCTTCCCGGTGACAATGTTGGCTTCAACGTGAAGAACGTTGCTGTGAAGGATCTCAAGCGTGGGTACGTGGCCTCCAACTCCAAGGATGACCCTGCCAAGGAGGCTGCCAACTTCACCTCCCAGGTCATCATCATGAACCACCCTGGCCAGATCGGCAATGGCTACGCCCCAGTGCTGGACTGCCACACCTCACACATTGCTGTCAAGTTTGCCGAGCTTGTTACCAAGATTGACAGACGATCTGGCAAGGAGCTCGAGAAGGAGCCCAAGTTCCTGAAGAACGGTGATGCTGGTATGGTGAAGATGGTTCCCACCAAGCCCATGGTTGTGGAGACATTCTCTGAGTACCCTCCTCTTGGTCGCTTTGCTGTTCGTGACATGAGGCAGACGGTTGCTGTTGGTGTCATCAAGAGCGTGGAGAAGAAGGACCCCACCGGTGCCAAGGTTACCAAGGCTGCTGCCAAGAAGAAATGAGGCGTTTGATAGTTTGCTCCAATTATCCAGTAGTGTTGATCTAAGTCTTGAACGTGGTATACCTCTTTTGTGTCTTTGAAGTACTTATTATGATTCTGAATGCAATGGGTGAATGATATACTGCGTTTCTATTGGCTGTGAAATTTGATTCCTTGTGAATTCATGTTATCTATAGTTCCATGCTGGATGTGTTTTTCCTTTGCATTCAGCACAGATTTGCTTATTATTTTCAGGCTTGTTTAGGGATTCGGACGGTTTTGTGAACTGTTCAGCCGAATGCTTTTCTGGATTATCTGCAATTTGTGCGATTATAGTGAAGCATTTTTGCTGAGTGGTTCAGCATGTCGTGGTGGAACTGGCAGGGTCATGTTCTGTTATGAATAAATCAAATCCAAGGCTGGCAGAAAAGATTGCCGTGGATGGTTAATCTATTCGTGGGATGATAGGTTAGTTTTCTAGTTTCACCAAAGCCAACACCACATCTTGGATTTGAGCAGTAGCTTGGCGAGAATACATGATTTATTGGGATTGAAGCACCTCACTGTAATGGAATGAAATGGAGACAGCCAAAACCTGCTTTATATCGTTCTGGGGCAAAATCTTCTGCACATCTCACTGTATATTATCATTTAACTGCACAACACCAATATAACGGAAGTGGCTTGTAGGGGATCAAAGGAAGGCATGGAGGGGATTTTTTTTTTAAAAAAAGTAGCGCGTAAGAGAACTGATTTTTTTTCCGATGGCATATGCCTCAACCAGCTTGAACTTCACCTGCTTTTTCAGCTTTTTTTTCATGCACAGGATAGAAGGAAGACCTGCTGATTATATTCAAAAGAACTGATTATATTCAAAAGAAGATGATTATATTCAAAAGAAGATAGACTCCAAATCAGCCAATATAACCAATAGGAATATACATGTCGACACGTTATCGTCACCTCTTGTGCAGTAGCACCCGACGGTGTGTAGCACCAAGCCGATCGCTACCATGCAGGATTGATCGTCACGGACCGCTGCAAGCCATGTGGTTGCGATGCCATCGTTACCGCTTGCGCTGTCTGTCAATGCTGTTTTGCACTAGACTAACCCCCACCATGCGGGGCTACCCGCCGTGGACTGGTGCAAGAAGCGAACCCGACGTGCGAGTGGTTGCTGATTGCCGCCAATAAGATGTGATGAAGGGGAACTTCCGTAGATGCGCCTCCAAGGAGAGCGCAACGCATGAATACCAATGCTGTCCATCCATTATGGACATGATTTTCATAGAAGATAGCACCATCAAAGCTGCAGCATGCCGTCCTCACACAAAGAGTTGCACACGTTGCAGTCGACCGTTTGTGGAGCACCGTAGGCATCTCGGCAAACACTAGGCTCCGTCGCGTGCACCCCAGCTACAGGCAACAACTCCGCATGCTGCGGGTGTCCCGCACCACGCTCACAATACAAGGTGCAACCGCCGTACCAAGGTAGGCATCCTACGCCATTCAGCCACCACCGGCTCCGTTGCCCCTATTAACGTCCCCACCCCTGGCGTCGCCAATCCCACCACCATATGATGCTGCTGACGTGCACCATTGGCGACGCCACCACGACGCTGCCAAGCGGGCCATCGCGTGGGCCCGAGCCACCCCAACTTTACCCGTGCACAACTGCCTCCACTCCCACTGCCGCCTGGGCATCTCCGTGTGCCTGCGCCGCAAAATCCACCTCACCACACGACGTTTCTGCCACCGGAACCCAACTTCACCCATTCGGCACCAGTCTTACGTGCCACCACCTCACCTTTGTGCAGCGCTAGCAGCACCCATGCCCACGGGCAACCCAGCTACCACGCACGGACAATGGCTGCCCACCACCACACGTGACCTACAACCACCAATCGCAGTGATGTCGCTTGGCCTGAGCGGCATTGCCGCCCAATCGCCCATCCCAAACCGCATGCCTTCTTGCCCTCACGTGGACCCTCTGTCAAGCGTGCCAGCACCACTGAATCCTGCGCTCAATTGATGTCGAGGGTGGACGCACGACCTCCAGATCCGGCCCCACACAACCCAGCATAGATCAATTCGCCTAGCCGATGCTATCCTCAAAATAGCCACATGGACTTCCTACGATGAACTGTGGCGGTGGCAAAACGTGTGGTAGAGGTAGGGGGTAGGGTTGTGGCGACCCATGTTACGTTCTAGAGAGAGCGACACGGGGCAACAATGTGAGTATTCCTCGATGACATGCATCTTGCCATTTCTGCTTCATTCATACAAAGTTGTCTCTGATAACATATCCCTCAAAATCCTTAGATAGCGTGCACTCACCGCAAACGATAGGAGAGAACACGTTGTCATGACGCTATTAGAAGCGCGTCACTGCTCGAAGTTGAAGCTGGAGAAGAAGAAGAAAAGGGTTAGGGCTTTCAGGTCAGGGGTTGTCGAGTTGATCCGTGGCTGGTGGACTTAAAAGGAGGGCCTAGGGCGGTGGCGGCTCGATGGTGCTAGCAGGTTGTCCGGCGTCGAGGCCGGGCCACAAGATTGTTGCCCCTGGCCGGGATGCGAAGGACAACATGTGGCCTATGCTGGTGGCAGGGGGTGGTGGACGCTAGATTTGTTCGGAAGGGTAGGGTGGAGGTTGCAGGGGTGGTTCGTGGGCGGCGAGGTCGCTGCCGACCACGATGGGTGGAAGCAGCCCGCGTGAGCGTGGAGGATAGCTGTGGAGCTATTAGCTGCGAGGGGGAGATGGCACGTGGGGTGGTGGCGGAGAAGGTGGACACTAGTGCAGATCGGAGATCCGGTGAAGAAGATGAGTGAAAGGAAAGAAAAGAAAAGAAACGGGGAAGAAGAAGATAAGGTGGAGGGTAGATATGGCAAGGAGTGTGGCAAGGCAGCATCGACGCTACCTGCTACCAGGGAGGAAGGAGGCAGGGTCGCACAGGGGCAATAAAGATGTTGGCAGAGGCACTATAGCTTTAGAATGGTAGTGGCACACGAGGTGAAGCGAGGTGCGGTAGTCAAGCGGCCAGCGGGGATGAGGTGGATGATAAAGATGACCATGGTCAACTTAGCAATATAGTTAGATGGCATATGTGGGAGGATATCAACAATCAGATTGTTGCGACTCGGATAATGTTGGTTTGGGATGAAACGGGGATCACCAGAAATGGACTGAGAATTTATTTGACTTTAAAGAAAGTAGACATGTACTTAAAGGATGTTTGGATACACCCTACTAAAATTTAGCACCTGTCACATCGGATATTTGGATGCTAATTAGTAATATCAAACATATGATGTTTGGATGCTAATTAGGAATATTAAATATAGGCTAATTATAAAACTAATTGCACAGATGGAGTCTAATTCGCGAGACGAATCTATTAAGCCTAATTAGTCCATGATTTGCTAATGTGGTGTTACAGTAATCATTTGCTAATGACAGATTAATTAGGCTTAATAGATTCATCTCGCGAATTAGCACAGGATTTTGCAATTAGTTTTATAATTAATTCATATTTAATCCTTCTAATTAGCATCGAACATCCAATGTGATGCTGTTAAAGTTAGCAACAGAATCCATGCACCCCTGGCCTGGACGATAGGGCCTCGAGTATTGTAGACAACCCCGGCCTGGACGATAGGGCCTCGAGTTACTGTAGACAATTCGTAGACACTGACAGATGGGTCCAAGTCGGAACTGTTGCATCTTGAAAGGAGGAGAACTGACGGGAACCCAAAACTCCTCCGTTTTCCTTTCTTTCCTTTGAATTTTTGTACCTTTTCACCTGCTCCTCAAATCAGATGCTCAGCCAGAACACCGTCCGAGCGACGACCAGCGGGCGGTGCGGCAGCCCGGCGACAGTCGAGGAGCCGCGCGGATGAACTTGGGCCTGTAGCCCATGCGAAGGCGTGGCCCCAGGTGAAGGCGAGGCGGCTCCGATGAACTCGGGCCCGCAGTCCAGGGGAGCGCGCAGAAGACTCGGCGAAGCCGAAGCGGCGCGTGAGTGACGAGGGCCTCCGCATACGTATTATTTTCCCCCCTCTTTTTTTTGGCAAAATCTGTGTTCCTATTCTTTCATTTCGGAATTTCTTTTTCCAATTTTTGTCTCCAATATTTTTCTTTCATTTTTTGGATTTCAAGTTTAAAAATGTTGCTTTCCCAAATGTTCTCTAATTTTTATGCAATTTTTCCGTTGAAATTTTTGTTTGAGTTTTTATTTTCATTTTCAAAACTTTTACTTCTTTGCTATACAAATTTTTTATACAAACTTCTTACACATTATTTGCATAACCTTTTTTATATAATTTTTAGGAAAAAGTCAATTTTACTTTCATCACCTATTTACTTTGTCCACTTAACCCACTAAGCAAAATTTAGACTCATTTTACTCCCACGAACTATTTCATTTGGTCCAATCTACCTCTAATAAGATTTTCCTCTTTTTTTCGTGCAAGTTGAGTTTTAATTTTAGATTTTGCTAGTTGGATTATAACACAATGCTCTATGTTAGGAAAATATATTAGCAATTTTTCATGATTATTTTTTGTATAGTTTTATATACCTAAGATTAATTTCGTATTAAATATACCTAATCTATGAAAATAACCATGAAAAAATTTAGTATAATTTTTTGACATAAGATATCATATTTTGTATCTGCTTACAAAATTTGAACTCAAATTCAGCCTGTACATGGAGAAATAAAAAAATTAGAGGATAGATTGGACCAAATGAAATAATTTATAAAGTAAAGGGAATCTAAATTTTGTTCGGAGGTGGACAAAACTAATAGGTGAGCTTTTTCATAATTTTTATGAGCGGCGCGGCGAAGTGCGCGTATCTAGTAAGTATTTTAAGCAGCAGATGTGGAGAAAAAAAAACGCTCAATCAGTTTTTCTCCGTGAATAAAGAAATGCGGTAGACCAGTAGTGCCAATTTCGTGCGAGAAGGGAGCAACTTGAGCCCTACGAAATTTTACTAAAAATCTAACCGGCCTAGTGTCGCCAACAGACCGGATTCTTCGCATCGACGGTCACCAGAAGCGGATCGGTCCTCCAGGTGGAACCCTAGCTCCCGCCGCTGCCTATATAACGGAGCATTCTGCTGTCCAAACAACCCTCGCCCCCTTCTTCCCCTGCAGCCGCCGCCTCTCGTTCCCCTCTTCTCCTCGAGGTGAGTCTACTGTCTACATATCCATCATCCCGGTTAGCTTTTGCGATCGAGGATCCTGATCCTGTGCACATCCTTCCTGCTCAGGAGGTATAACGCTACCAGTTTTAGGTGCTTCTCTTTAGATGCATGGTATTTCCGTT
The DNA here is from genome assembly GCF_000263155.2 of Setaria italica. NCBI lineage: Eukaryota > Viridiplantae > Streptophyta > Magnoliopsida > Poales > Poaceae > Setaria > Setaria italica. The sequence goes on along the minus strand of NC_028458.1, from coordinate 49,358,496 downwards.
GATTTGTTCCTGGGTCTTATTTCTCCGTGTCCCACTTGGATGTTTGCCCGTGTTCTACATGGGCTCGCTAGTAGTTATGCGAGTTCACTATCGCCTAGTCCTGCTATGTTGGCTACTTTGCTATTAGATTTCAGTTCTGCTATACTAGTGCGAGGGCCTGTCGTTACATCTTATTTAAAACAGTGAATCCATGGTGTTCCATCTTGCACACAGGACTCGAATTATTTGGCACAATTAATTCGATATTTGATAGATGTTCATGAGTCTCCACAATTGACCATTTTTTGTTTATCTATGCTGTTATAATATGTTGATGTACACTATATCTGTTGATAAAGCCCACTTAGCTCAGAGGTTAGAGCATCGCATTTGTAATGCGAGGGTCATCGGTTCAAATCCGATAGTCGGCTTTTTTTTCCCTATTCATGTTCCCTAAACAAGAATTTCTCTTCTTCTCTGAGGTAAATTGGGAATACAGGGTCTGTTATGTCATTAGACCTTACAATTTTGCTGGATACAAATCATAAAAGTATATACAAAATATTTGGAAGTTGATGAAATTACATTTTTGGTGATACTTTTAGTAGATTTTACTCTGTATCCTTTGGTTTGATTCAGTTAGTTTTGATGTATTCTGTAATGTAAATTGAATGCAATTTATTGTGTAAAATGAAATTCAATAAAACAAAAAGCATGTCCTGTTAACTGTTATCGAGGGCCTTGTTTAATTAGGGCATCAGTGTAGAGGTAGATGTAGTTAATGAACAGTAGTATCTCCTCTCTTGGATGGTGACCTCTGCTTGGTCTACTTGACTGGATATGTGGTCTGTTCACTGATTTATATTTTGATATTTTGAATCTTAAAACTGCATGTTAATATTTTTGAATCTTAAAACTGCAGGTTAAGCTCTACTTGTAGCCATGGGCAAGGAGAAGTCTCACATTAACATCGTGGTCATTGGCCATGTCGACTCTGGCAAATCGACCACCACTGGCCACCTGATCTACAAGCTTGGAGGTATTGACAAGCGTGTGATCGAGAGGTTCGAGAAGGAGGCCGCAGAAATGAACAAGAGGTCCTTCAAGTATGCGTGGGTGCTTGACAAGCTCAAGGCTGAGCGTGAGAGAGGTATCACCATCGACATTGCCCTGTGGAAATTCGAGACCACCAAGTACTACTGCACGGTCATTGATGCCCCCGGTCACCGTGACTTCATCAAGAACATGATTACCGGTACCTCCCAGGCTGACTGTGCTGTCCTCATCATTGACTCCACCACTGGTGGTTTTGAGGCTGGTATCTCCAAGGATGGCCAGACCCGTGAGCATGCTCTGCTTGCTTTCACTCTTGGAGTGAAGCAGATGATCTGCTGCTGCAACAAGGTATGGCCTCACTGTTTTGCATGATGATAGTTTATTTTTTGTTTTTCGACACTATTGCCTGCTTTATTCCTGTTCCAGTGTGAGTAGCTTACTTGTAAAACAAGGTGAATGAGGGTGAGATACATGCTAGGAGCTTCTTGTTTACATGCTTTCATTTGTATCTATTGCTGTTGATGTTTGACACATCTCTTTTTGGCTAATTGTAATGCTTTGTTTTGTACAGATGGATGCCACCACACCCAAGTACTCGAAGGCCCGCTATGATGAGATTGTGAAGGAAGTCTCTTCGTACCTCAAGAAGGTTGGATACAACCCTGACAAGATTCACTTTGTTCCCATCTCTGGTTTCGAGGGCGACAACATGATTGAGAGGTCCACCAACCTGGACTGGTACAAGGGCCCAACACTGCTTGAGGCTCTTGACTTGATCAATGAGCCAAAGAGGCCTTCGGACAAGCCCCTGCGTCTCCCCCTTCAGGATGTGTACAAGATTGGTGGTATTGGAACTGTGCCTGTTGGTCGTGTAGAGACTGGTGTCATCAAGCCTGGTATGCTTGTCACCTTTGGTCCCAGCGGCCTGACCACTGAGGTGAAGTCTGTTGAGATGCACCATGAGGCGCTCCAGGAGGCCCTTCCCGGTGACAATGTTGGCTTCAACGTGAAGAACGTTGCTGTGAAGGATCTCAAGCGTGGGTACGTGGCCTCCAACTCCAAGGATGACCCTGCCAAGGAGGCTGCCAACTTCACCTCCCAGGTCATCATCATGAACCACCCTGGCCAGATCGGCAATGGCTACGCCCCAGTGCTGGACTGCCACACCTCACACATTGCTGTCAAGTTTGCCGAGCTTGTTACCAAGATTGACAGACGATCTGGCAAGGAGCTCGAGAAGGAGCCCAAGTTCCTGAAGAACGGTGATGCTGGTATGGTGAAGATGGTTCCCACCAAGCCCATGGTTGTGGAGACATTCTCTGAGTACCCTCCTCTTGGTCGCTTTGCTGTTCGTGACATGAGGCAGACGGTTGCTGTTGGTGTCATCAAGAGCGTGGAGAAGAAGGACCCCACCGGTGCCAAGGTTACCAAGGCTGCTGCCAAGAAGAAATGAGGGGGTTTGAGGGTGGTCATCTTCTGCTTTTCATCTATCTTAGTAGTGTTAGTGCTGTTAAGTTTTGTTAGGCCATTGTTCTTACAGGGCCTTGCAGTTGCTCACAACTGTAATTTCGCCCTGTCCGGTGTCGCTTAAACGCTACTGTTATTTTGGTTGTGGTGGAACATGGGTATTTTTGCGGCTGATTCATATCACCTATTAGCTGTGTAGTTCCGGAATGTGACAATGCGAGTCCCTTCATTGCTAGTTTATACATGGGTCCAAGTTATGAGATGCTTTCTTACATGATATGTTTGCTTGCATTTGTGACGTGGAACCGCAAAGAGGTTGGTTAGGTGAATATTGATTTCTCTGGAACTCGAAATTGATTCTGTTTTATTCCGAATTCGATAACTGTTTATGAATTATGCCTTATCAATTTCGTCGCTACATAAGCTGCAATGAAGGCCTCTTTTTCAAAAAAAAAAAAAGCCATCAGTTGCCTGACGATCCTCGCAGTGGCCAGCCTTTGCGTAGGGTTTTGCGTCCACGTCTAGGCTTCTAGGGTGGTGCTGTTACCAAAAATGGCCAAATGTCCTAGTTGTTCATGTCAATGTTCCTAGCTGTGTGTTGTGTGGGGATGCTGCAAAGACTCAATTTTTCCTTGGCGGCAAAATCCACATGTTACTAGAGGATAAGAAAACGCACGGTCGCCTGAGTGAAGATTGCGAACCAGAGATGCATGAACTCACCTGCCAACGTGATGCATAAATTTACAACCCATTCGGCCACCAGTGTAACTGCTGGCGAACGCGAAGTGATATAAGCAGCCCTTTGTGTCGTTGCATTTTAATCATTAGTGAAGTTTATCATTGTCTGGAGTACAACCTCCTTAGTTCCACAGCGATTCGGACTAGCAGGTCTTTTCGAAAAGGGAAACTCAAAACTCAAAAAGTACAGGTATATTCTTTTCCAGGAACTGCCCGTGTACTCTATCAAATACCAGGATACAGGACAAGGTTGCAAGATAAAGTAGTTCTACGCATACTGTTCCTTGTCTACGTCCATGTGCTTGCTGTAACACCCCTGGCCTAGTCAGCTTGAAGCTTCGCCTCACCCGCTTTCTCAGCTTCATTCAACACAAAGTTCTTCAGTGATTCCACATCCCTTGGTCCTGCAGTAGCATCGGTGAATCCAGTTTCATGTGAGACGTCAGCACAGAATACACTCAAAAGAAAAAGAGCAGAAAACCAAACAAAAATGAATATATTTGCATGAAAAAGCAACATAACAGGCAGAAAGACCCAAAGGTCAAGTAGAAACTAGAGTAGGGAAGAAACAAAATAATATGTAATATAGACAACTGACAGTTATGAAGCATGAAAGACTTATTGAGCTGTTTGGTTGGTGGCTAAATTTACCACGCCTAACTTTAGGCGCCAGCCACATCTGTGGCTCGACTAACTTTGTGGCAATGTTGTGCTCTTTTGTTAAAAGCCACGCCTAAGGTTAGCTATGGCAAATCAAAGGCAGTAGCTGTTTGGCTGACACAAAAAATGTGTGAAGAATATGTATTGTAGTTGATGTTTATTTTTCAGCTCTCCTCGGACTGCCAACGAGTAATGTTTGATATGTTTGATACACAAGCACAAAAACTTAGAGGCATGATTGGACCACGTTTGATATCCAACCACAGGAACAATATCTAAAGAAAACAAGTAGACAAAAGAAAATTGCTAACGTTTGAGAGCACCTTGGCGAGTGCAGTCATGGGGCAGACACGACTAAAAGCCCTGCATTTGAGCCAGAGGTCTCCCTGAGGAGAGTTGGGAGTGGCCTGTTCCGGCTACCAGCTGGGCACAAGCTGTGCCACGGCGAGGACTGCACGGCTCCAGCGCGCGTGCGCCCAAGCTCTGTGGCCACTGAGTGTGCAGTCCGCCAGCCAATCAGAGGAGCTCTTGAAGCATGGCAACGGTGATTGAGAAAAGGATAAGGGAGACTGAGGTATGGAAATCTTCAGAGCTTGCGGCACGCAAAAAGTGCGGCCTTCTTTTTCCTTACCGCACTTGTGGCGAAAATCGCTGCGGTGAAGGCTGCTAGTTTTGCCCTAAGAAAGCTTAGTGAACAACCAAACACCTACCTAAGGCTAAGAACTGTGGCACGCACAACTAACCTTAGGCATGGCAACATTAGGCTAGAACCAAATAGATAAAGGAAAAGGTATGCCTAATGTATTAGGTTAAGTATATGCTAGCAGATGAATGAATATAGGTGGTGATTGCTGGTCTGCTACTATAAGAAAACACACATTATCTTTTTTGAGTATTGAAGTGATGATGGTTGCATATAATAAGCCTCGATGATGGTAGAAACTAGCTACACAGGCAGCTTGCAAGCGACAACTTGAACAATAGAGTATCATATATAGCATGCACCAGCTCCAAAGAGTTTAGCAACATGAGGTGTAATCATTTTGATAGTAAATCAGCATGATCGAATTGATCAATAACACATCCTATTTACTGATTATGGAATATGAGATATTCTTATCATCATTCAGTCATGTGTTAACTTGTTATTGCCTGTGATAGTAAAAGTAAATTCATAGAAGAGATAAGTGAGTTTAGCCATAGGTGAGATGACCTACTGATCTAAAAGTCAATTCTTCACAGAAGTGGGCGCTTCATTAATATACAGATGGTTTAAAATGTAAAATTCAAAATTCAGTTTAACGTGACTGAGATTTTAGCCTTTGAAATCCGACTCCTACTCTGACCATAACCCATAGATGCTCATAAGGGCGGTGGATCAAAACTAGAAGACCCAAACATGGTTTAAGATGGATGTTTTGCAAAAAGCATGGTGAACCCATGAAGCAAAGTATACCTTTATATTTTGCTACTTCTTCGCCTTCATAAAACACCTTGAATGTTGGGTAGGAATGGATATCCACCTTGGAGCATACTGGTTTGCTGACACCACAGTCGACCTGCCCTATCTCAATTTCATCCTCACCTTCCATAACTTTTCCCAGGTCCTCCCAAAGTGTTCCAAGACTCTTACTGCAAATGGCATACCCTTAACAAATCAGTTTCCTGGAAAACAGAAAGTTATACATGATAAACCAACATCCATCCCAGCGTGAAGCATTCATTACCAGTGTTTACACCAGGGGACGCAAAATTGCACAAACCATACTGTGTCCTTTTCCTTTATCTAAACAAGAGAGAAATTTCACAGAATCAAACTCGATTGACCAAAACAAACATGTGGCATCAAAGCAACTTGAATCTGCATGCATACGGAACAGGACAGCAGCTCTGCAGTAGCACTTTCTGTTGATTAATTGTGCAGCTTGTAAGGCTGTAAGCGTGTAAGCTATGCCAATATCTATATGAAAGTACTCAGTATTAGCTAATACTCCCTCCGTTCCAAATTATAGGTTGTTTTGACTTTTATAGATACATAGATATTATTATGCATCTAGACATAGGGTATATCTAAGTGCATAACAAAGTTTATGAATCTAATAAAGTCAAAACGACCTATAATTTGGGACGGAGGGAGTAATAGATTTGAACTCTGCAATGCCTGTATCAGGCCAAGGTTATGGTCCATCCGTTTAATAACGTCGAGTGGAATTACGAACCCATCGAAGTGATTTGGCATAAAACTGCCAGAGTTCCATGACTAGGCATGCCGATCTGTCTAGCAAATCCTTGGTTTGATGAGCGCAGCACGGAGTGCAGCACAGGGGTGACAAGTCTTTAGAGCTATCCTCGACTCAACTGGGAGGTAAGGCGGAGAGAAGAGACCCAGAAGGGCAGGGGGTACCTTGTCGGAGAAGGTCTCCTCGGTGAGGGTGATAACCTCGGCGCGGGACCGCACGGTGAGGGCCACGAGTACGGTGAGCAGCACCACCAGGAGGTGGATCGGTAAGCGTCCGCGTCGGGGAGCGACTGGATCCATGGCTCGCACGGACGGCGACGACGGCGAGGAGAGAGGGGAACGAAGACGAAAGAGGTGGGCTCGCGGTGCGAAGGGTGAAGTCGATAACTTGGTATTCATTGGGCCGTCTTGGGCCGATAGATATGCTGCCTTAACGTTTGTGTGGACCTCTGTTGGGCCTCCGCCATGTGCAGCCCAGTTCTTATCAGTGCACGTCTTGGCACGAGTCGTTTTGATCCTACTACTTGCTTGGGGGGGTGTTGCGCTGCTGTGTCTCCTGTTGTCCACCACGATCAAATGAACCCCGTTTTTTTTAAAAAATAAACTGTTGCTGTTCCTTCACGAGGTCGGAGGTGCAGACAAGCGAGAGCCGAGAGGCATCTCTCCATGCTCTGCCAGTCTGCCAGTCTGCCAGTGCCAGGGACCGAACGAGCAGGGCCGCAGGGGCATATTCCCCTCGCGTCAGCCACAGCCCACAGCGAAACATCGGCTCTCGAATGCGACTTCTTTTTTTTTTTTCTTTCTCTCGAACAGAGCGCGGGGGGGGGGGGGGGGGGGGGGGGGGGGGAAAAAAAAAAAAAGGGAAAGAAAAGCTGCGTCGGGCGTCGTTGTTGTTGACAGGCAGTCTGGGCGGCTGGCAGGCAACGCTCATTGCCTAGGGCCTCCCTACTACCCTACTGCTTCCACATTCTCGGTCCAACGTCCAATTGTGGATGGTCAATTGCTCCGTCGTCCACGTTGAACTGGAAACAGGTTTACCCTCCCCTGTTCTGCATAGCTTCAGCCTTCAGCTCTCAATCCTTTTCATCAGACTTCCAGTGCAGGAGAGGAGAGCATGTAGTAGTGAGAGAGGAGGACCATCCGGCAGCAGCAACAACACGCCCCCTCCTGCCCCACGCGGCGGGCGCAGCAAGTGACCACCGCCAAAATCCGCACTCGAGCTCAGAAGATCACGGGAGAATCAAGCCGTTAGGGGGCTTTAGCTACCCCTACCGGACCCAACACATGGCCATGTTCGATTCCACTCCCACCAACGCACTGCTTTCGCAGCCGCTCTTCCTTTTGTCAACCACCCAACGCACGGCCACGTTCCGCGCCGCCGGTTCGCCGGCCGGAGTCGGTTTATATTACCACAACGCGCTTTGCAGTGCATGCCATCTTCTGATCTTCCTTATCCCCGTCGATGATGACTCCATCTGATGATGCAGCATCATCTTATCTAATCCGTCTTTTTCCCGCGAAATCAGAGACGCCAGCCAACTCATGACTCGTCACCGGCCCCATGATGGGCACCGGCCTTGCGGCGTGTTATATATATCATGCAGGCCTCAGGGATTCTTGGATGGACGCGCTTGCTCTCGACCCCTCCACTTGTCCTGGACAGCTCACCTCCTGGTTCTAGAAGCAAAGATTATGTGCAGCGCGAATAAAGATATTCAGGCTGTTGTCATCCTTTTATTTCCCTTTCCTTTCGCCGTCGTGGATCACTGTCATCCGAATTCCAGCTTGGCATCATAATCCAGTAGGCGTTACTCGATGGGAAAATGACACCCATGACGTGTCTTTCTTGGAACTTCGCTCCAATACGAGTGGCGGATGGATGCTCTCATGCTCTTTTGATGCACGTGGCAATGATTAATGGTTCATAATTTTATTTCCCTCCTATACTTTTCTTTATTATCAAAAGCTCTACAATGCTCGCGCAAGGGAAAACATCATGTTTTTTTTTCATTTCCGAAAAAGTGACTGAAAACTAGAAAATCTCTATAGTGGAGTGTTGGATGCCAAGGCGAGGACAAGAGATGATTATCCCGGTGGAGCCAGATTGGCGTATGGAGTGGCTACTCCATGAAACACAAGTTATTGTAGCATGGTCGTGTAGACCATTTCTTTGTTGAAGCCGAGGCACATCGCAGATGCAGCATTGTTGTCCCTCAACGAGGTTTGCGTCCTGAGAAGGATTCGGTATACGTATCACCCATCAGCAGTACTGCTGCTACTACAAAATAAAACACACAGAACCAGCCGATCCAATCCTCGCTGGCTCCTCAGCCCTGCCACGCCGTGCAAGGCAATGGATCACGCAGCCGTGCGGCACCCAACCGTGGCCAACCCGCCACGTGCCATGCGCGCAATGGGCCGGGATGCTGTTTCCTACCTAAAGTTAAAGCCGCTCACCGCCACAGTACTCCAGATCCTGCTCCAATGCTCAAATAGTGTACAGTAAACCCCAACGCAGAAAAGGGAAACCGCATCCGCATGCAACGCACAGACCCCACCGTCCATCCCGAGCTCCTAGCCATGGAACGCAGTCAGTCAAAACACCCTCGCGTGTCGCGAGGCTACCCGCCGGCTCGCTGCGCGGACCGGAGCACGGGATCCCGCCGCCCCTGGGGGGCTCCACCCCACCTGCCCGAAGCGTGACCGGTACGCGCGCGTGGCTCGGATCCCCCGTATGGCGGCGGGCAGCTGTGGCCCGTGCTGTTTGCCGCCGCGCCGTGGTGGCCCGGAGGCGTGCGTGACCGGTGGGGGTTCGAGGCCCGGGGCAGGTGGGCGGTCGCCGGTCGGTCTCCGCCAGCCGGTCCACCCGTTGCGACCGTCCACTCTGCTCGTCGGCTTGCGCCGCCGCCTCATTCCTGCTAGAGCAACACGAGGGATTTCAGTGTTTCACCAGAGCAACTGATCAGCTAGCGACGCAACCAACAGCTAGCGAATGGCGCGATCTTTCAAACGCTCATGGCACCTTTATATGCTCGTACCTTCTTCTTTTTTGTTTATTCGAAAGATGTCTGTACTTTGTAGTTGAACATAGGAGTATTGACATCCCTTATTGTCCGAATGACGTTTTTTTTTTTACTTGTAAACAACTAGTACGTAGAACGATGTTAAGTTTCCAAACATTTTTTTAGACCCTCACGGAGTACGGGTAAAAAAATGGCACAATAATTGTTAGCAAATCTCATTGTGGCTTGTCTTGCTACCGGTCCTGGTATAAGATTTGGAGTTTAATACCTCTATCTTCCCATCATGACATAATATCCCTTCGCTATCATGCTCTAACATCATTTATTATGCCACTGTAGCATAGTGATAACTAACGCCACAAGCCAATAAATCACCGAAATCATCAACATATCTATTAGATATCCACAGTAGGAAAAAGAAAAGACCGAAAGACGTTATAAACAAGGAAAGTAATGTTGACATGGAAGTATTAAGCAAATGATCCATGCTTACAACAAGCACAAAGTAGTAACTCATCACTAAATAACCTTCACCTAACGCAAAAAAGGAAAAGGAAATAAGTAGATGGGTACATAAAATTTTCATGGCAAGACATTTAAAAGAAAAGATAAGATCGTAAGATAATAGATCATGCCTAAACACTATAAACCGTTTGATATCTGTGCAAAACCATTTCCTACTTATAACATTGAAAGAAACCTAAACAACGTTATTGTAAAACAACCTTTACAATGACATTACCTAAAAATGCTTGGAAAAATATTCTACCGGACAACGTTCAAATATCTGTTTACCGCTTGGTTCTGAGTTCTGACACTTCCAAACAGTAGTCAGTGGACGCAGCAAGCAATGGGTCCACTTAATTTTGAATCCTTGTGATCACTTCCTACTGCACACACTCTGGCGTCGTTGGTACAAATTCAGTGGTACGCCTAGAGCATCCCTGTCAATCTGACCGTCCATTAACGGCAGTTGCGAGCCGCCGTACTTCCCCTCACATTTCCTACGGCCTAGATCCGTGGACGCTCGTGGGGAAGAAAGCAACCCCGGAGCCACCACCAAAAATTCCAAAAACCAGAGAGACCCACCGGAACTCCTACCCACACAGCCTAGCGGGGCCCGCAAGTCAGCCAAACGTCTCGAGTTCGCCATTTCGCCTCCGCTTCCTACTCCCCAGTCTCCCACTCCTCGCCCCCCTCTTCGCTTTCCAATTTCCAAACCTCTCTTGCACGGGAGAGCACGTACACGCGGAGCGGAGCGCGATCGGCGCCGCGGCGGCGAGATGTCGGCGGCGGCGACGATGACGTGGCACGAGGACCTGGCCACGCTCGTGGGGGACACGGGCGCCCGCTTCCCCGGTGCCGGAGGGGACGCGCCGGCGGCGGCGAATGTTGCGGCGGCGGGGGCCGGGTGGTACGGCGAGGAGGAAGAGGGGAGGACGGAGGAGGGGTGGGCGCAGCAGGCGAAGGGGTTCGCGGAGTCCACGGCGGAGATGCTGCTGGAGCTGGGCCGGGGGCTGTGGGACGTCGCCGCGCAGAGCCTCGCCGGCGCCGAGGACAGCGAGCTCGCGCGGCGGCTCAGGAAGCGGGCGGCGGCCACGGGGGAGCGACTCAGCTTCATGAACGAGTACCTCCCCGAGGAGCGCGACCCCGTGAGGTGTTGGCTCATCGTCGCCGGAGTCGCATTCGTCACGCTCCTAGGTAACCGCTGATCTCGCATCCACCGCTCTTCTCTGCCTCAGCAGTCAGCACCCGCCGTGCTTGCGTGTCTCTGGCTCTCTGCCTCCTGCTGGGCGTGCGACGCCGACGGTGGTTGGTGGCGTCCCGCATCATACGATGCGCGTTTCGACCTTTGTCTCGTATTTGTTCATCTGAGGGGTGGATCTACTGACTGGAGGATTTTGAATGGACGCGTCTTCAGTTTTATTAAGTGTTATATTTGAACCTTAGATTCAGCCTCTCCCATAGGTGAGCATATTTCTTTTTCTGTATGCTGCGGTGTCGAAACTGTTGAAACATGTCGAAATTTTTCATACCGTGGGATACGCGCCTAGTTTGCTTGGTCGACATTGTGTTGATAAGAAAAAAAAATTCACACAATTGCACTTCTGTTTAATATGTGTTCTGCGGTTTGATCCACTGAATCAGTCAGTGTTCTACTTCTACTATTGAGACAACCAACTCTCTTTATTTTTGGTCATATTGACTCTGCCACTGATTTCTTGTTGACATTTGGTGACCAGTTTGGTTTCATCGTGAACCAAAGCTTCTTGCTTGAGAATTGTAACTTGTTTCTTTGTATTTTTTAGAAGTAATAGTACGAATTTAAGACATAATTTTATTATTGTCCTCATGTTATAAAGATAGATGTCCTTCTAGTTGTTTGTAAGAAGCCGCAATACATGTTCAAATTTTCATACTAATTGTCTTGGTTATGAAATGGACAGCCATTTTGTTAATGCATTGTGGTCAGTTGATTAGTGTAACAGTTTATCCAAAGGGATCAGTACACCACTTTAACTGTTTAATTAATGAGAATGTTTTCCATGCAGTTTTAGGTGTTGGGAGTGGCAATGAAACTCCAGTAGAGCTTCCAAAGAAACTTATCATTAGTCCCCCAAGTGCGAATAGAATCCAACTTCCTGATGGACGCTATCTGGCATATGAAGAACAAGGAGTCTCAGCCGATAGGGCAAGATTTTCACTGATTGCTCCTCATTCTTTTCTTTCATCAAGGCTGGCAGGTAGGGTTGAGTACCTGAGTGTTACATCATTTTCTGGACAGTACTGGTATTTCCAGCTCTGTACTATTCGATCTACATTGTTTGTTCCCATGCAGGAATCCCTGGAATCAGTGCATCCCTTCTGGAAGAATTTGGGGCACGCCTTGTGACCTATGATCTTCCTGGTTTTGGTGAAAGTGATCCACACCCAGGCCGAAATCTCAATTCTTCTGCATTGGACATGCTCCATCTGGCTAATGGTCTTGATATTCCGGACAAGTTCTGGGTTGTGGGCTATTCTGGTGGTGGCATGCATGCTTGGAGTGCTCTTCGTTACATTCCTGACCGAGTTGCTGGTACCTATCTCAGATGATTTTCTATATGCTTCTGGATTTGTAAATTTATCATTTCGCCTGGTTTTTCATGGATGCCACCTTGGTTGCAATTGTTTTGACGCTATCGCGGCATATCACCCTTTTTTTTTTCATCCTTGGATATGCAATGTCTTACCTTGCTTATGCTTACTGAAATTTAAGACCCTTAATTCTGAAAATGCTTGTGACTTGAACCTAATGCCAGCCATTGTTACATTTTTGTATATTTGTTATTACATCACTTATCTTATGAGGATATGTAGTATTTCAGATACTCTTAATGCTAATTGTTATATTTGCCTTGATGAAAATGAAATGCGCATGCTCTATTGAATCGGATTACTCAGCACCATCCAAAATTCTAATGATACTTTCATTATGCTTCTAATTGAAATCCAAAATGCAAAATATGCCTATTCCTTGTTTGGAACCATGATTTGATCAAGGCATAACTACCATTGCACCTAAAGATGTGGTTATTTCAGCCAAAAGCATTTTTTGCTTGTGTTTTCAAATAACATAAACCTTACATGCTTATTGTCACATAAGTAATGTTATTGATCTGCTGGCATACGATTTATTGTCCTGAATCCAGGTGCAGCAATGTTCGCACCTATGGCAAATCCATATGATTCCAAGATGACCAAAGATGAGAGGCATAAAACATGGGATAGCTGGTCAACAAAACGGAAACTAATGCACATTTTAGCTCGGAGGTTTCCATCACTATTACCCCTCTTCTATCGCCGAAGCTTCCTTTCTGGAAAGCAAGGACAGGCAGAGAGTTGGTTGTCACTGTCATTGGGGAAGAAGGTATGCCAGTATCATTGTTATATATGTGTCCCAATGCAAATTTGGGATGCTGTTGTAGAGCAATAAGGGAAAGCAACATCTTCAGCGTTATTGTGTTGCATGAACACACTAGCAATCGATTTGCCCATGCCTAATTTGTGCTAGTTTGAATTCTTAGCATCCATCCCTTTGATTAAGTGTGAGCATTGGCACTTTCTCATGCCAAGTACTAATATTACGTGCATTACCCAGGACAAAACTTTACTGGATGGTCCTGAGTTCAATGCATTCTGGGAAAGGAATGTTGCGGAGTCTGTGCGCCAGGGTGATGCACGTCCATTTGTAGAGGAAGCTGTGTTGCAAGTATCTGACTGGGGTTTCAGCTTGTCCGACATTCAAATGCAAAAGAAAGAAGATCGAGGCTTTTTTGAACTCATCAAGTCTTTTTTCAATCAAGTTGAACGAGAGTGGGTGGGATTTCTGGGCCCAATACATATCTGGCAGGTTTGTACTCTGTTCGCTGATAGTGATTTGAAAGCATGACATCAATTAGTAGAAAAAGAAAATCCACTCCAGCTAATTCAACCATAGCTTAGTAGCAAGGACATTATTTGGAGGATGTTCTCTAGCCGCCTAGCATGTGGGTGGGTTGATCGGTATTTTTGTTTATTTTCTTCATAGGAGTCTATCATGCTGTGGTTACCCCATTAGATGGCTTAAAAAAGGTTGTGTCAGTATGCACAGCCAAGCAGGCGAGAGCTTCCTGAAGCGCTAAACTTTTTCGTATCTCAACAGGGAATGGATGACCGAGTGGTCTCGCCGTCAGTGGCTGAATTTGTCCGGCGGGTGGTTCCGGGAGCTACAGTGCACAAGCTTCTTGACGAAGGCCACTTCTCATACTTCTGCTTCTGCGACGAGTGCCACAGGCAGATATTCTCCACGCTCTTCGGCATTCCCCAGGGCCCTATCAACCCTGCCCCGCAACCCAGCGAGTTGGCTTCAGAGCTTGCCGAAGAAACGACAGCACCGGACAATGTTACAGAGCAGGAACAAGGAAAATCAAGCCTGGCCTGATCAAGATTGGCTTTCAGGATCAGCAGTATAGATACAAGACGTTACTAGTACTACTACACTACTACTTAACACAATACCACACAGTTGGACGGGCTTTTCTTCGCTGCCCATGGGATAAGGCCTGCGTCAGGTGGACTGAGCTCCTCCTCTTGCGCAAGTATTGAAGGCAAAAGCTTTGGATAGGAGGAGGCTGCAATGGATTATGCGGTTTCACTTCGATGTACAAATGCTCATCCCAAATGCGCACGGCACACCTGCTCGGTGCGCTCTTAGTATAGTCACTGTAAAATTCGATTAACCTGTCATAATGTGACTCCGTTATTTATAAACTTCCTTTTGCACATCTGCTTACTCTGGTATGCCTTTTGCGAAGCCGATGGTTGAATTGCGCTCTCGGCTGAATTTTGTTCGCACCGTGTGTACTGCGTTTTAGAAAAACAGTAACATAGTACTTCCTCCGTTTCAAATAGTTGGTCATTTTAGCTTTTCTATATACATAGGAAAATTATGTATGGTTTTAGCTTTTCTATATACATAGGAAAATTATGTATAGTTTTTTAGATACATAGTAAAATCTATGTATATAATTACATTTCGGAACGGAGTATTCAGCAGTGGGATTATTCGAAAAATAAAAACTGTCTGGAGAGACGGACGTGTTGCGTTTGCTCTGTGGGCCGGAGTTTTCCAAACTGGCCGGCCTGTCCTCTTTCCTGGGCAAAGCCCATCTCGAAGAAAAAGGGCCGAGCCTAGCCAACGCTCTTGTGTCATTCTTCGGCCTGCTAAATCAGTAAGCCCAGCACTCTCCAGTTTCCACGCCGAGCAGCGGCTAGACTGGGCAACGGCAACGCCGCCGCCGCCGGGTGCCTCTCTGAGACTCTGACGGATCCTCCACCCACCGCTGTTCAGCCCACCGTTTCCTCCGCGGCGCCGCTCCTCTCACGCTCTCGCGAAGTGGAACCATCCGTCTGAACTTGGAGGATCGATTCCTTCTTTTATTGGTAAGTAATCCAGCTTCCAACTGACCTGACTCCCGTCACCGCCGCGGGCACCGGTGACGGTAATAGTAGCCTCGGTTCTCTCATAGTCTCGTACCTTTTCCTGCCGGGATTACCGTGCCCAGTGTTGCATTGAGACGAGGTTTTGAGATTTGAAGGTGGTGTGTCGCAGGATCGCAGCTAATAAGATAGGATTTGTCATGTTCCTGATCTTGAACGAATCGGCGACTTCAATGATTTAAATGGTTTATTATTGATTGGTTCAACTTGTTTAATAGCACACATACGAGGTTTCTTTTTATCTCCACATACGAGGGATTTAGTGCTAGTGACAAGGGACAATGATTGTCAGCAAGTTATATTTCTAAACGTTTCAGACTTGAGGATTTTGTAAATTCGTTTCTCTTGTTTTTGGGAACTTTGATGCTTTCTGCAGAAACAGCTCAGGGATAATTGAACAGTGTGATATACATTTCTGTTCTCATGGAATTATTAATGTTTGAACGATTGATGCACATCTTTGCACTGCTAGGTATTAGGTAATAGTATTGTCTTAGTCTATAAACTTGTTTACCTCATAGCAAATGCTCAATAGGTCTGCATATTCTGGGAGCCAGCATAAAAGTGACTCTGGAACTACACATGTCGGCAGAAAATCCAGTGTACAAATTTCCTTGGCTCTTTCCGTGTCTAAAGCTGAGCTGCTTTTAAATTTCAAGTGTGGTGGTTATTGAATAATTGCCGTGAATTTGTACTGATAATGTGAAAAGTCATGTTTTGTGCTTATCACAAAATCCTTTTCCTCCTATCTTGTTATGATGTTCTGCTCAGGTCTTATTGCTTATTGCTGCTTGTAAGTGCAAAGTTTCAGTATGCAATTGTTTTTTGTTTGTTTAAGTGAGATGAGCTAGCTTCTATGTTGTAGTATCTGATAGTATGAATGATTGTGGGGTTCTCTATGACAGTGCAACTTACTATGCAGTAAGACATCCACCTTCTGTAATATCTACAATATCATTTTTGTTGGCTCCCTTTCATTGACTTCCTTCTTTACTAGCCAGAGCCGATCATGAATACTACTCAGAAAGTTGATCCAGTGGAACCATCTGCTAAGGTTTTCAAACAAGCCTCACAGTTCAAAAGATGGGGGCGAAAACATCCATTTGTTCGTTATGGGTTACCACTCATTTCCTTGACAGTGTTTGGTGCAGTTGGGCTGGCGCATCTTATACAGGGCAGGTAAATCATTCGAGCCTCTAATTAGTCTGCGTTTCGGGGATTCCTTTGTTTCACTATCAGACAGTGCTGCCTTATTTGTATTTCTGCAGCAAAGAAGTGACAAAGGAAAAGGAGGACATTGAATGGGAGGTTGTAGAAACAACAAAAGCTCTAAGCCGGACAGGGCCAGTGGAAGGGGCCTATAAGCCCAAGAAGCTCTCTCTAGAGGATGAACTGAAGGTAGCTGCATTCATATGTAGAAAAAATGCATGTCTGCTTTCACTCGAAGTTAACCATTTGCCATAACTGTTTTGATTAACGAGCTTCCCTGTTTATAGGCTTTGCAGCAAAAGGTTGACATCAACAGCTACGACTACAAGCCGATCCCAAGACCCACTGAAAAATAAGTATAGCAGAGCATCATTTACCAATATCAGGAGTGGAAGTTTTCTTGGTAGTTTCATGTTCTTGTTGTTCATAAGTTCTGTATGATTGTATGATGTTGACCAAACTTTGAAATTAGAAGAGAAATGCTCCAGCATTATCATAAGAACTTTGTGATCCGTTAGCCACCTGTTGTAGAGAATTACTGCAAGGATCCTTGAACTGTAGGAATCAGTGTTTGTAGCAACAGCCATTAGTCCATTACTCCATGGCATGTCTGTATTGTGAATCAGTGTTTGTCTTCAAAGATTTTTGAGATGCTAGGATACTGACACGAGTGAATAAATTGTGAACACAAATATAACTCTTGACGAGTTTTTTTTGTATGAGATGTCATGTCTTCTTGGAAGATAGTTGAACTTTGCTATCAGGTTTACACTAGTGCTTAGCACTCACCATTTGTGTACGTTAATCATCCAGTTCGAGAGGTTTCCTCCCCCGTTTTTCTCCTCTCCTTTTTCCCTCCGCTGGGAAAGAAAAGGGCCCGTCGCAGTTCAGCTACCGTTTCTCAACAGAAATGCGGCGGCGGCTTCACCGTTTCTGTTGCTAAATGCGAGGAGAGGAGGCTGGCTGCTCCACTTCGACCTGAGACTCATGGCTGCTTGCACATCATCTTCTGTTGCAGGCTGCAGGCTTGCAGCATATAGGTGGCCTGTGAAAGGAGAATAGAAGTCTGGGAGGTGGACTAATCTGCAAATGTACTCTTAAACCTCTTCCCCAACGCGCGATGGCCGCCGCCGCGGGAGAAACACCGGCGGACGATGGGGCTCCGCCGCCAGGGGCGCTCTACTCCTTCGGTACTCCGTGGCCGGAGCTCAACGAAGGCCTCTCCTACAGCGACGAGTTCCGTTGCGCTGGTCCGCCTCCCTCCATCTTCCCCCTCTCGCTCTCTCTGGCTTGTGGTTTGGTACTTCGTTCTGATTACCACACTTAAGCAGATGCGGACGCCGCCACCACCTTGATTGAGTTCTACTCCAGTAATTACAAGAGCTCCGCGCCATTGCTAGGGTAAGTGCCTAACGGCCACGCTTAATTCCTGATCTCCATGGTCAATTGATGACTTATTTTGGTCGTGGTGCGCCGGCAGGTGGATCAAGAGGATTCGTAACGGGCAGGTAGGGCATCTAGTGAAAATTTTGTCGTCTTCTCTGTTTTGTGCTGTACATCAGCTATGGTGATTCGTGTCTTTTGAAGGGAGCATGCATGTATGGGAACTTATGCATTGTCCTCTATTTTTCCAAAAAAACATGGAAAATGAGAGAGGTTCTGACTTTTTGGCACATTTACTTGGATGCAAATGAAGGCTTATTTTCTTTGCAGATAACCGTTGATGGTCAAGTTATCACCGATCCAGATATGACTCTGAGGTAGCTTTCTTTTTCTACTTGCATCAAGTGTTTTTATTGTCATCTGCTTTCCAATCTTTAATCGCATTCCATTGTTTCCCTTGGTCCTACATTTGTGGTTTGAAAGAAGTTCATTATAATGTATAACAGGTACCTAAGTTAACTTTGTTTTGCAGGGATGGTTCTAAGTTGGTATATCATCGTCTCCCTTGGCCGGAGCCATTTGCGCCATATTTGCTGGAAGTGCTTTACGAGGATGATGACATGGTATGCAAATAAGCTCAGTGGCATTTTCTGTAAATGCGACATATCTTTCACATTTCATAACCCTACATGGTTGGCATGGTTCAACTTTCCAGTCCCATCTAAGTTTGGTCTATGTTTATCTGAGGAATGGAAGATATGGACTTAAGTTTTAACTTTATTGACTTATGGATATCCATGTGCATTAACCATGAATTAGGCTTTAGATCCCTTAGCGAATACAAATATTAATGCCTTTCTATAAGTTTTTCCCCTTTTTTTGTTGGTGGCTCATGTTGAGTTTCATCTCTAGCTTGTCCCAACTTACTTGGGACGAAAACGCTTTGTTGTTGTCATTTTTGACTTATGAACACTCAACTAGCTTGAGCTTGCAAATACTGTATCCATTTCAGCAAGGTTCAGTAAGGCGTGAGTTTTTTGTTTTCCTGTTATTGTGCATGTAAGCATGTTTGCGGTTCGCAAATCAGTACTGATACATGAAGCTAACTTCCAATTTTACTTTTAGAACCTTAATCTTAGCCCAAGAATGTTTTGTCAGGTTGCCCTTAATAAGCCTTCTGGCTTGCAAGTTCTGCCTAAAGGACTCTTCCAGCAGCGCACTGTTTTAGCACAGGTTCAGATGAAAGACTGGAAGATGACATCTTGCTGCTCCAAGAGAAAAGATGCGCAGTCACATCCAGTGCCTGTTCATCGATTAGGAAGGGGAACATCAGGTTTGTTCCTTTATTTACAGTTCAATCCTAAGCAGAAACTCTGGTTCACCAACACTCACTTGAGGCTGGTGTAAATTTTTGTAACTTGTGTATGAACATAGGAATCTAGGAGAAAGGTACAGTAATTACCGAAAGTTAATGCTCAAACCAACAAGTAATATAAGGTATGTTGAAGTCATGGCACAACGACGGAGAATTAGGAAGCTGTGGACATGGCGCAGAGACCTTTTTTAGGTGACTATGATGTTTCACAGGAGCAAGGAGTGATAATAGGCATGGTTTACTGTGGGAATCTAAACACGACCTGATGAAGATAATTTTTTTTTGTGTGTTGGGAGGTGGTTTTGTTGTGTGTGTGTGGGGGGGGGGGGGGGGAGAGGGGGGGTTGCGTTGACAAAAGCTCTCTGCTCTCCTAAGTGAGGTCAGGGAGCAATTTCCTGAATTTGGAGGCATTAGCTTGATTAGATGATCTAGGTAGGATGCTTGTTTCCATGATTCCACTATAACATGAACTTACAATATATACATCACAGAAAGGGTTGCATATCAAAATTGTCCCACTGGTAACAAACATTGCTCTGCAATAAATGTGTCTTGCCAGAAAAGATAGTTTGGTCCAGAACTTGCATTCAGTATAAGCTCTTCTGTAATTTGCTTCGCTTGTTGTTTTGATTTTAGTTTATGATGTCTGTTCTTGCTAGCTGCTGCTGACCAGCTCCTTCTGTTGCTAGGCCTCCTGCTCTGTGCCAAGACAAAGGTTGCCAAAGTTCGACTTGCATCGTATTTTGCTGAAGGCGCTATAAATGCTGGAAATAAAAGGTGTTAAAATTTATCACTACCTTATTTGGAAACATGTATTCACATCATGCATACAGTTCTAGTGACTAAAATAATCTATAGGGATAAATCAGAATTCCAAGAGGAGCGAAAAATTTCAAAATTTTATCGAGCCTTAGTGAGCGGCATACTTGATAATGATGAGGTACCATCCCCCCTCCCCTTATTTATCTATACACTATTCTGAGATCTGAACTCTTAGATCTTGTTTGGATTACGATCCCCTTATTTATCTAATACACTGCTCTGATCCCTTAGGTCTCGCAGACATGCTTATGATTTTGAGTGTATGATCTCTCGTGCACAAGTATGCACGCTATAATTTATTTCCATCACACATGCAGGTTGTGGTTACGCAGCCCATAGGGTTAGTTCATTATCCTGGAGTTGCAGAGGGACTTTATGCAGCATGTTCCTCAGGTATTACAATTTCACTGATGTAACTTGGAATTGGTGAAGATCCTTGGGTATCGAGTGACCACAGTACTTTCATGATGTAATTTGTAATTTTATATTGAGCAATGCTTGTTCACTGGTTCTCTTCATTTGATTTAGTATTTATTTTACCTGCACCGTCAATTTTCAGGAAAGCCAGCAATGAGCAAAGTATGTGTTCTTGAGAGACTTGCACACCAAAATCATACATTGGTCCAGGTAGAATATGTGTTCTCTCTTGCTCTTGCTTGCTCATAAATGTGCATAGCATCATCTTCTTTTGGGTTGAGAACACATAATGTCAAGTTTTCTTTTGCTGCCTTGAGCATTCCAATCTGTGAGGTATTTTCTTCTTGATTGATTTAGGTTGAAATTCATTCAGGGCGACCCCACCAAATACGGATACACCTTGCATACATTGGGCACCCTCTTGTAGGCAAGTCTCTAGCTCAATCTACTCATGCCATTTTTGTAGTTACTTATCTGATTAATGCAATTGAATAGTAGATGAAATCTCATCTCTCCACCCAGGCACAAAATATTTCAGCTGTAATTAAATCTCGTGTATATTTTTCTGTATGCTCCAACAGATGATCCTCTCTATGGTATTGGTGGGCACCCCAAATTTGTTGAGCCAGAATCTGCTGGCACAGATAGTTCTTTTGCTTATGATGGGTAATTCTTTCATCTCTCATTGCCACTGAGATACCTCTTTGGATGGTTCTTGTATTTAGTTCAACTGATGTTTCTTGCTCTTATTAGAGGTTACGAGAGACCTTTGCAACCTGTTCCTGGAGACTGTGGGTATCACCTACATGCACATTGGCTTGTTCTTTGCCATCCAACGACAAATGAGGTGAAATATATCTCTCATCTTGAGCAGTGTTATCTACTACGTGGCTTGTGCGATACAACCTCAAGAACTAAACAAAGTAGATATGTTGAAATTTGAATTGTACATGAATTTATTACACAGCCTTTACTATTGTTGCCAATAAGATAATATTGCACTTTTATGCCAAGAAAGGTGATACACGAGGTCAATCACAAAGACAAAACCTGAATTTTTTACCGCTGAAGAATAAAACTCCCTTGGTTTTTAAATTTATGGTGTTTAGGACAACAAAATGAACTAAATGGCCTGTCCTAAGCGTCATGAATTTTAAAAAGGAGGGACTGAGGGAGTATCTCTCCAAGAAAAAGAGGCGAAAAGTAAGGTTTACTCCTGCATAGAAGTATGTGTCAGTAAACTGCTTTTACTGTAGACCTAAATTACTAGTAGAGGAGATGGTATTGAGCATATCGGCCAGTTGTCTGCTTTTACTCCATGGTACTTGACCATTATTTGAATTTAGACCTGCAAAAGGAACTTTAGAAAGCAACAGATATAATGATTTCGTTACAGGCCTAGTAGCTTTTTTTTTTTAAAAAAAAAAGAGAGACAGTACAGAAATTGAAAGTATCTTTTGACGTTGTTTTTACTATAGGCATCATTGTAATTACTCTGTTCCTTGTATTGACTCTGCACGTACCATGGCTGGCTTTGCAGATGGTTAAAATCACCGCTCCTCTGCCACATATTCTACAGACTCAAGAGGAACGTCGTGCCGCCTTTGAGCGAGTCGGTGATTGAACCTGTGAACTGAGCAGTCAGCAAGTTCCCGCAAGCGCTACACCCCTAGCGAACACCTTTTCTTGTGGGAATACAAATACCTATATTGTACACTGTCGACTGTACGTACCCAGTGCCGTGTCTCGTGTACTGTATGCCCAATATTTGGCTCTATTTCTGAATTTATTCGGTCTATTCGAATTTCAAGTTGCTAAAACAAATGCTTTGTTCTGGCACAAAATATGCGTTGGTGGTTTGAAATGGAGGTAAATAAGTACTGCTAATGAATTGTACAATGCATGGTACGTTTACTACCTGACATGGCATTGCGCGTGTGCTGCACTGCGCCGCACTCTATCAGATTTGCCTTGGAGGCTTTGCTTCTTTTCTAAGAAATTCCTGAAACGCTGTAGCAAAAATCAACAGAGCTTTCTCTATACGAGCCATTTGCTTCTGAGAATTCCTACTGCTGCAGCAAAAATCAACAGAGCTTTCTCTATACGAGCCATTTGCTTCTGAGAATTCCTACTGCTGCAGCAAAAATCAACAGAGCTTTCTCTATACGAGCCATTTGCATCCTGTTTGCTATCTATGGACAACAAATCTCACAGTAAAATGGGAAGAAGAAAAATCGAATTTGTCCTGATCCGTGAGCACCAAGGCTCGTCGGGTCGCCACGCCGACGCCGTCGTCTTTGTACTCAGCCGGCCGGAGACGAGCTGTGCGGAGGGAGCCGGTTTGGGTGACTTTGCCTCGCTTTCTATCCGACGTCCAAAGCCAATCCAAAGGCTGCCAGTGTTTCCAAGCCGATCCAAAGGCCGTCGTCGTGCGTCGGCGCGCCGGGCGGAACCGTGCTAAACGGGAATTCTCGGGGAAAAGAAGGCGAGTGCGGCGCAGCGGCGCACACGCGCAAGCGCGCAATGGAAGGCTCGCCGGCGACGCGCCTCCCGGAGGCCGACTCCCTCCCCGACGGCTTCGTCGAGAGCTCCGGCGCGGACACGGCTTCTCCACCATCCCCCGCGCCCGTCGCGGATGATCCACCGCTAGCCGCGCTCGACTCCGATCGGCCCGCTGCCACCAACCCAGGCGGCGGGGAAACCCTAGGCGACCCCTCCCTCCCCGCCCCGGCCGTCGAGGATGCCTCCTCGGCCGCCGCCGAAGCCTTGGAGACACTCTCTTTGGACGCCACTGCGGAGCCGGAACGCGCTCCAGGGGAGCACGGACCCACCGGCGCTGCAAGAGGTGATCCCTCCGTAGCTTCCTGATCTAAGTTATTTCTGAACGGCAGCCGTTTCCTTCCAGTTCAGAGTAAACATGGGACCATTATGTGCGTTCTTCCTTCACCGTGCGGAGTTTGAGCTTCGAATGTAGCTTAGAGGCAGAGTTTATTTACCATGTTTTATTGTTCTTGTTACAGACGCTGAAGAATCCTTGAAGCAGAGCTGTGCAGCTGAGCAAGCAGGATCTCCAACTGCTCAAAAACAAAAGGTTGTTGATGCTGAGATTGCTCATCTTGTAGTATCATATCAACGTCTATAAGAACAATTAGTTCTTTTCGAAGGGAATTGATTTGCTTGCTTTTGTAGGAGACTGCTGAGCCCAAACGCAAGGTCGTGAAGCGTAAGGACAGAGAGCTGTTTGAACTTGCCCAGCAATACCACAAAGTGGTGGCAGAAAGGGATGCAGGTAAGTTGTAATGTGAATCTATGATTGTTATACAGTTGAATGTAATGAAAGCATGCCTCCCTTTGTGATTCCCTTTAAATCATCATCGAAAAACATGTGTTTCTTTGGTCGGATCAATGCCCTTCTATGTCCATGTAATTAGAAAGTAATGTTAATTGAAACTTCACTAAAAATCATGTGTGTCTTGAGTACTTTGCATTTTGTGCGCACATTGTGCTCATAGAATCCATCTACCTAACATTTGGGTCCTTGCAGCCAATGCAGTCAAAGAAAAACTAGAATCTCTTTGTAGGGAGTTTCAGCGTCAAAATAAAATGCTAAAGGTATGTTCAGTGTATTTGAACTTTGAGTCAAGTATTAGAAAAGGTATTTGCATTTTTGTCCAGTTGCTATACCATTTTAGCATCTTTGACTCAGGAAGAGTGCCGAAGGGTGTCGACAGACGGGCAGAACATGCGTATGGAATTGTCTGATAAATTCAATAATGCTATAAAGGTTGCTGCTTCATCTGATTATGATCTAGGATAAGGATATACAAGTTTCTTCATTCTTTTGATTGCATGTCTATTTTTTTGCTCTGATTTATCAGATTTTCACGTTATCTTTGTAGGATGTGAGTGTCAAGCTTGAGGAGCAGAAAAATGAATGCATTGCTCAGTTAGAAGAGAACAATCTGTAAGATACTGAGCTTTTGCATATGTTGAACATTGGGAGTTTCATTAGTTGGTTTTGTTAGCAACTTCATTAGTTAAAGTCCCTTTGGACATCTCTAGTCAAGTATATTGACAGTTGTTGGTTTTGTAGGTTGAGAAGTAAACTCAAAGATCTTGCTGATCAATATAATATTACTCAGCAGAAATATGCTCACCAAGTATGCTATTTTTGTCCTATTGATAGACCTCTGAGTCTCATTGATATTTGTACAACCACGATAGATCTCTCTAGTTTTAAAAGCTATTTGCCGTGCTATTAACTTGTTATGGCATGTGTAGCTGAAAGAGAAGATGCTGGAACTTGAGCTTGCGGATTTGAAACTTCAACAACAGCAAGAGAAGGCTGCTCAGGAACATAGCCAAATGCAGTTATATGCTGAGCAAGTTTCTCAGCTTATGACTACTGAGAAGAACCTGCGATTGCAACTAGCTTCTGATGGAGAGAGATTTCAGCAGTTTCAGGTACATTAAGACCATCTCCAGCTGGCCAGAGCATACATATGGTCCCCAGGAGACAACAACAATAACATAGCTTTGGTCCCTATCAAGTTGGGGTAGGCTGTAGATGAAACCCAAGAAACATGTGAAAATAGTCACGCACTCTACCTGCTTTAGTGGTGGCCATTTTTATCATTGTGGATGAAAGTTTAAAACTTCTGGCACCTCAAAAAGAAAATGAACCACTTAAAACTTTTTTGTTATGCCTTTTTTTCAGGATGCCCTGTCAAAAAGCAACGAAGTCTTTGAAACTTACAAGCAGGAGATGGAAAAGGTATGCTCTGCAGCTTGTCTTGGTTAATGCTCATAACATTGTATCTGCATTATCAGTCAGCAGTTGTTTGTTGACTGAAGTCTGTCTCGTATGATCTTTTGCATCAGATGATCTCGGTGATAAAGAGTCTGAAGAAGGAGAATGAATTTCTGAAGGGAAAGTGTGAGAACTCAGATATTGCTCTCGTGAAGCTCATTGAAGAGGTATGGGTGCTTCACAAAAGCTCACTAAATCAGAGCTACAGACCAGAGCTTTCGATAACTATTACCTTCCTGGCTTTTTAGTACCGTACTTTGATCTCCTTTACCATGTTTGGAAAACTACCATTGTATTTGCTAATCTCAACCCATTTATGATGCCTCTGCAGCGTGAGCTAACAAAGAAGCAAATAGAGAAATTGAAAAATCAAAAGGAGAAGCTTGAATCCCTGTGTCGTTCACTACAGGCAGAAAGGAAACAAGGCCCCTCTGCCAGTATTCCTGAGACCCCTTCTAGCGAAGAAGGTGTAGCAGTGACAAGCCAAGATTCATAGTGACAACCAGTATTCCTGATGTGCATGCCAATGTTCCATCGGTGTCACCTACCCGCTTGCTGAGATTTCTGAAGCCTGATGAATGGATATGATACTTTTATCATGTTTAGGGCGATATGTAGGAGAGTATGGAGAGCTTGATTGATACTTGTCTGTCTCTGGCGTTTTGAGATTGTTGCCAGAGAGGGGCGGTAGCACCTGAACCTTTCCCATGCTAGTGACTCATATTACTACCAGGCAAATGTGGTCCTCCGACTGTTTCTTTCTTTGTGGTGTGACTTTCTTTCTGTGGATGTTTAGTTATTTCCTTAGACCTTTTATTCCCTTGTCTAGTAAATGGGCCCTTTTCCTTCATGAATTTTCTTAATCCTTGTTTTCAAATCTGAAACATTTAATATATTGGGATGTGCAGTATCTCCGTTTTCTTGAAAATGTTGGTTTTTTCTAGCAATCTCCTTTGGTTCGGAAAATTTTAGTAGAGATCATGCCCATGTAATTGACATAAATCATGCATGTAATCATGTATCAGCAGCATATGATGCGACATATTGCAGTTATCTTACAGATACAGAGAACCAACGAAAGATAATCTGGACGCTGGAGATGTCCAGCTGGAGATGAATTTACGTATTGTTCACATGTCATTTTCTAAATGTAAACAATCAAGTTATGATCAAACTGTCATTACGAAAAACAAAATGACAACAAAAATTAGAGAGAAAAAAAGCAGTGGCATATGCCCAGGAAGGGCAAAATGCCAAGCTGTAATAGCCATTTCTCCTACTGAATGTTGCCACTACATGTATCCTTGTGCAGCATAACCGAAGCAAACATCATGCCGCACACATTCTTATAATCACCTTGAACAACTTCAAAATGAAATCCGGAAGCACAACCTGCATTGACATAAGAAAATATGAGGACCAGTTCCGCATATTGAAGACAATTTAGTTTATCACATACATAAAGGTTGGAGCCAATTTGATCTGAACAGTGAAAATAAGGATTATTATGTGAAGGTCATAAAAATGCTATAAGGTAAATCAAGTTTAGAGTCTATACTCTCCCAATAGGTGTCTAACTTGTTTATCAGAAAAATCAAAATTGATAAAATGAGGTGAAGGTTGATAGGCAACGGTAGCTTTTGGAGATGCTAAGGGTGCGTTTGGCAGAGCTCTCATAGCTGATTCTATACTGATTCCAGCAGGAGCTCTGCCAAACAGTCTTTTAGAGAGAAGTGATTCTCTACTGATTGTGTGAAGTGATTCTCTGAAATAAACTAAGAGCCTGGGAGCTGGAAAAAAATAGCTTCTCCTGATTTTGTGAAGTGATTCTCCATCCTGATTTTAAGAGTTTATGCTAGAGAATCAAAGATAATCACTTTTAGCCACAGAATCACTTCTCTCAGAGAATCGGCTCCCATAAAGAATCAAAATTAGATGGAGCTCTACCAAACAGACCCTAAATAGAGCCAACAATAGCTTCTCATGTATCTAGGTTAATTTCAACAATACCAAGAATATGGAGCGAACATGTTGATGGCTCAATCGAGAATTAGCAAAATGTTCAGATTTCCCAGAGTAAGAAAGATTGCTGGACTACTAATTGTGATTTTTCCAATCAAATAGAAAAAAAAAAGTAATTGCAGTATCTAGTTTAGCGCTTCATGTCTGAGCAGCATCTGCTTAACAAGCAAACCCAAATTAGTATGGTACAACTTACAAGCTCAATCAGTAGCAACTTTCTTCCTTGCTGCCCTTGCGTTATCATACTCGAACTTAAGCACATCCGGAATATGAGACGTATCCTTGATGTACAACCATCTCCCAATCGCACTCTCCTCAATCATGGGGAAGTAATCAACAAGCATGGTGTTGACAATCCAGTACCAGATAGCACCAAAGACAAGGCCCACTACTGCTCCCGCAAAAACCTGATGAATTTATCAAATCGAAACTCAGTTTTTAAGACATAGTATATTCATACTTTGCCTTAAATAAAAAAATAAATCAAACCATTTTAATTTAAATAAGCAGGTCAAGTAAGGACACAGGTAACCAATCTAAAGGAGCATCTTGTGATCCAGATTGCATTAAATAATGGATAACAATTCTACTATGCGCCAAACTTCTACAGACAAATGGACAAAACATGCAATTGTTTTACTGGACAAACCCAATGCTAAATAGATTCATACAAATGTAAGCATTGTTAAACATCCACAAAAACTAATGCCACATAGTCTTTTAACAGAAAAAAAGATATAAGAACCTTTTTTTACTCAGATAAATGCATGCCCTCAGGTACAAACATGAATGACACTATGATAGTATCCAAAAAAACAGGGTACTGGTTCTTGATTGACTAAACAACGAATTTAAAGTTCGGATGCTCTTCTTGTTTATGTTTATGGATCATTCCACAGTTTTACTTCAAAATGGTAAAAAAAATGCATTGACTTGCTAATTTTTCTGTATCTTTCATTGAAACTGTTTGTGTTTTCTCCCTTCTGATAAGCTTAGGACATATAATATATCTGTGGAAACTACTGTGGTCTTTCGTGACTCGTGTTGGGTTTCACTGCTATCCTACCCCAACTGGCTTTGGACAAAAAGGCTTTGTTGTAAGCTGCCATGGTCTCACACATGTTAAACCACTGCACTAACCAATCTTTTGCAACCTTCTGCGGCAAAACCTGAAATTGTTGCGCCGCTGATCTTAGTTGCTTCTGTCCTACCTTCTGTGGAAAATAGACATGCAAAATTTCCTTTCATGGTAAATCTTAGCAAACTTTTTCTGTTCACTGCAAACCACAGTATTGATGATGTACGTACATCTGAAGCTCATTATGCATATAAGATGTGATCTTCAGTCCTAAAAGGCATTAAAGAGACTAATAAAATTTCACTAGAAATACATAAACATTTGGAATTTTTGTTTAGCATAGGGAAATCATAGCAAGGGCACAATTATCAACTTTTTAGAAGCGAAACAGGGCACCGCATATTTATTAGTGGCATCGGAAATAAGCAGAGAAATGCACGATTGGATGGAAAAGCACATCTAGTCAGATCGGATCCGAAATTAAGGGGCTCTCACCTGCGCGACGGTGTGGTACCCTAGGTACACCCTGGACAGCATGGTGAGGAAGGCGAGCGGCCACGGCACGGCGGCGATCACCCGGCGCGCGGTCGACCGGCGGAGCGAGAGGAGCGAGAGGTAGGTGGCGAAGAAGAACATGTACTGCGAGTGACTGGACGGCCACCCGTGGGAGTCGCAGGCCTCGAGGAACTCGCAGTACGCCGGGCGGGACTGCGCGACGGAGTGCTTGATGAGCTCGTTGAGGGCCTGCGAGACGAGGAGCCCCGCAGCGAAGCAGAGGCCCTGGAGCTCCCGGCGGAAGAGGAAATGGGAGACGAACCCGCCGAGGCTGATGAAGACCGGGATGAGGGAGACCCACGCGAGGAAGAGGCCCAGATGGTCGCCCGGGCGGTACCGGACGTGCGTCAGCGTGATGGCCTTCAGCGACGGCGGCACCGACGCCGCCATCTCCTGGTAATCCCCGGCCCCGGACATGGTCGCGCTCTCGCCTCCCCGGCCCGCGTCGCGGAGGATTGGATGGGTACTTGGTTTCCCGGCGGGGAGGTTCGGGATTGGGGTCCGGCGGGTTGATTCGATCGGCGCCGGCTCCCTGCTCCGATTGGCGTGGGGGTCGCGGGGATTGGCGCCCTCTGCGTGTTGTGTTGCTGGGTGGGGGACGGAACGCGTCGTGGAGCGGGACGGACGCGGACGTGCCAGAAGCAAAGAAGGGAGGCGACGCCGCGTGGGGAAGAAGGAAAATGCTAGAGCATATAGGTTGCAATATATGCAATTTTCGCAATATTTGATAACTAGATCTATAGTTTGTAGTTTTCCCTGAATAAGCCTGTACAGCAGTAGTAGTTTTTGTGTCATACTCGTACATCGAATTTACAGGTTTGACATACAGCTTTTTAAATTCAAATAGTTCTGTCCATCAATTTGTAATTCTGTAGTCCTGCACTATTGCAAAATAGACTCAACTAAGAAATAGTTAGATTAATGATCTTTGGTATACTTGCGGGCCCTAGTCTAGATGATTCTTACACGATAACAACTGTAATTACTACATTTGTCGAGAGGTTACTGCAGATGCCGACGGGCAAGTATGTTTTGGTATTATTTTGAGCCCCATGGCCAAAGGTGATTAGACCTTGCATGCGACTTTGCCGAGAGTTCCCGCAAATCAAGGACAAGCAATTACCGACTAACATTTAGCGATCAGAAGAAAACTAGTTGATAAAATGACTAGTTCAGCCACTTTACTAAAACTCTAGGCAAAAGTCTCAAATCTTGTATGAGTTTAAGAATCGTAAAATGCAGTCGAGGGGCAAGCATTTGATGCTATGGTAATCTAGAGTCCTATTAAACCGCATCTTCAACGACTGTTTGTAGTGATATAAAACACAGCATCATGAGAATACGAATCTTAGCTTGGTTATAATATTATTGACGCGAGCTTATAATGTTACATCTTTCCTTTTATATATGAAAAAAATAGGTTCGTATTTACTAAAATGGTCAATTGCAACTACTCCTTCCGTTCCAAATTATAGTTCGTTTTGGACTTTTAGGTTCATAGATATTATTATGCATCTATAGATATTATTATGCATCTAGACATAGATATCATAATCAAATATATGAATCTAAATAAGCTAAAACGATCTATAATTTGAAACGAAGGAAGTATTTGCTGACTTGCATTTACGTGGTTTAGTTGACCAGTGCCACGATCAATATTTATCCGGCAATCCCAACCCAATAACTAGGATGGTGTATATAGAATTAACTGAGCTGCCATTTAGGATAAAAGATGATATGGCATATGAGTAAATGAAGAAAGAGAAGAAAACCAAATCTAGTATTAAATTCAAGTATGGAATAAGCGGTATTTGCACTGTGAAGTACTTGTGGAACTTATGGAAACTATGTGCAGTGTCTTGGTCATGACTGCCCGATAGTGCACAATTGTAATTGAGGTCTTGTTTAGTTGGCTAAATTGGGAGATGCAAAATTACTGTGCCAGCACTGTAGCGTTTCATTTGTATTTGTGAATTATTGTTCAAATATTGACTAATTGGCTCAAAAGATTCGTCTCGCAAAGTACAACAAAACTGTGCAATTAGTTTTTAATTTCGTCTACATTTAGTACTCCATGCATGTACCGCAAGTTTGATGTGATGGGGAATCTTCTTTTTGCATAGTGTCAAAATTGGGAGTTGGGGTAACCATGGCCTGATTTGAAATGCTCGTGCAAAGCTTTTACATGGTATTTGTGCCATTTGTTTTCATCGTTCTAGGTACTTCTTTTGAGATCAGTGCCCAGTTTCTCTGCCGAGTGCCGACCAACGCGTCTCCAAATTTGCAATCACCGATGCCAGCCAGTTCAAATCTGAAAGTAGGCCAACCAAAAGACACGGCCTTGTATCCGACGCTGTCCGTCCTGCGTTCGAACTCCGCTGCTTCCCGATTTCAAATAGCTAGCTCGCTGCCGGCACGCCCTCCGCCTGACTGCGCCGCGCATCGCCTCCCTCAGGCAGGTCACGGCGGCGGCGGCGGATGGGGTCCCAGCACGGCGTCGGCTCGCCCGGCAGAGGTGGCGGCGCCAAGGCGCGGGACATGTTCTCGGTGTATCAGAATCCGTCCCTCACCCGCGCTCTCGCCTCCCGCAGCGCCCGCCCCTCCGTCCCGGTCCTCATCGTCCTCGCGGTCTTACCCGTCGCCTCCGCCTCCTCCCTCCTCGCCCTTTCCTCCCGGTAAGCTCAAACAGCCCTGATGCCCACGATTTCTCCCTCTGCATCTAAACCCTAAACCCCATGCTATAACGATGCCTGGTTTCTCGTATCTCGATGCTGTTCCAGGGCGGAGCAGCTCGTCATGTTCGCCGGCAGAGCGGGTGTCTCTGTCTTCGTTGCTGGTAAGTTCTCCCGTCTCTCTGCTCGGTTGGGCGTTTGGGGAAATCCCGAACGTTGCTTCAGTGCACTGTGCTTGCACACGAGGTGTTTGTGAAAATGCCTAGTGCCAAGAATGCGTCGTTTGGTTTCATTGCACAGCAGGTGATTGTAGAAATACCATAGTTTGCCACGCATTAATGCCATAGAAATCCCCATGTTTAGATCCGTTCAACAGGATCTGGGTGTTTATAAATGCTGGACGGTGAATTTTTGTTGGGCTCGAGGTGCATCTGCCAACATTAACCTGTTTCTGTCTTTCAGGTTTTGTCTTTAAGATGGTGGAGGCAGTGCTGGGTCTTGTTGCGCTTGTTACACTGCTGGCATTCTTCAGGGCACTGATATTATACAATGGGAAGAAGGCACTGACTAAGGATGACAAGGTTGTCTTGTCTGAACGCCAACTAGGGCTTCTTGGGTTAAAGACGGCAGGTTCAGGAGGTGGGATGGGTGAGCAAACTAAAAGGCCTCCCAAGACGAAGCCATCAACACCCTCGGAGCCAATTGTACCTATCAGGAAGTCTTCGTTCAGCTACACACCATCTCGGCCTTTAGGGCAATCGAGGATTGGTTCCAGCCATTTGAGCCCTGGTGGTGAGAGACTGACCACGGCATTGCAAATGTCACCTTCCACCCCATTGCAGAAATCAGTCTCTTCCCCTTCAACTCCATGGTCAAGGAAAAGCTCAGGCAGTGCAAAGGGCATACAGACAGAGGCAATGCTGGAGCAGT
Source organism: Setaria italica (assembly GCF_000263155.2). Taxonomy (NCBI): domain Eukaryota; kingdom Viridiplantae; phylum Streptophyta; class Magnoliopsida; order Poales; family Poaceae; genus Setaria; species Setaria italica. Next base: position 49,326,037 of record NC_028458.1, on the reverse strand, counting down.
TCTTGGCTGGCTTGGATGAAAATATTGACAAAATCACGGATTCAGAGACTAAAACTGCAACTCCTCCAGCAACCATTTCAAGCTTTGGCGTTGCTACTCCTGTTTCAGTCACCACATCAACCACCCCTTCTGGCGCAGCAAGGAGTACACCTTTGAGGCCTGTGAGAATGTCTCCTAGTTCCCATCAGAAGTACAGCACACCACCAAAAAAGGGCGAAGGCGAACTTCCACCTCCGATGTCCTTAGAGCAAGCAGTGGAGGCCTTTGAGAGTTTGGGTGTATATCCTGAGATTGAGCAGTGGCGAGATAGTCTCAGGCAGTGGTTCTCTTCAGTTGTGATGAACCCACTTGTCCATAAAATTAAAACAAGCCATACTCAGGTGTACAATTTTGGGATTCCTTTTACATGACCCTTCATCTCTACTCCATTTTCATTGCTTATCTTCCCTTTTTTCTATTTTCTTATTTTTCACTCTTTCAGGTTAAGCAAACTACAGCTACTGTTGGGGCTTCAGTTACTGTTAGCCAAGTTGGAAGCGATCTGCCAAGCACAACAACACCAGTTACCTTATCCCCTCTTGGCGGGACTAAAGATTGGCAACCGACTGTCACAGTTGATGAGGATGGCATTCTTAATCAATTGCGCTCCACACTCCTACGTTCTCGAGATGCCCCAGTTGGTGAGTTCCTGGTGTGGTTTGACATTTTCCTGCTGTAGTTTTGCGTGTTTCTGTCAACATGTTTAACAATGCTTTTGTGCTGTGGGTGAAGTCAACTTACTCTTAAAGTTTAGTATGTGATTTTTTTACCTGTTAATCATTATTTTCTCTGCACAGCACAAACATTTGGCAGTCCACAACAGCCACAACAGAACCCCCTCCTTCCAGCTATTCAAACATGTATCGATGCAATTACAGAGCATCAAAGGCTCAACACTCTGATGAAGGGAGAGCTGATAAAAGGCTTGTTGCCGCAGAGCAGTGTTCGTGCTGATTTCACTGTTCAGAGAGTTCAAGGTGAATATCTTGCTTTCACTTTTTTTTGTTAAAGTAGCTGAGTGAAGAGCCTTCTGTTGCATAAAATTTCCTAACCTGTAATAATAAGATACGTACGGTGTTAGAATTAGTACTGGTATAACTTGTATGCTTCTATGTCAATGCAGAACTTGCTGAAGGAACGTGTTTGAAGAACTATGATTACATGGGTCATGGAAATGGCTACGGTAAATCAGAGAAGAAGTGGATCAGCGAGCTACCTACTGACTCGCACCTTCTATTGTACCTGTTTGCTGCTTTCCTTGAACATCCAAAATGGATGCTTCATGTTGATCCTACCTCCTACTCTGGTGCCCAGTCCAGTAAAAATCCCTTATTTCTGGGAGTTCTTCCACCAAAAGAGAGATTCCCGGAAAAGTATGTTGCTCTGATATCAGGTGTTCCAGCAATTATTCACCCAGGGGCTCTTATCCTGGCTGTGAGCAAGCAGAGTCCTCCAATATTTGCTTTATACTGGGACAAGAAGCTGCAGTTTTCTCTTCAGGTGATTTGTTAGTTCATTTGTTCTTCTATAATCATGGTTGCTACAATGCTACTATTCCAAATCCAGTCATGTATTTCTTTGTTTAAGTTTAGGAGGTGTTTCTTTTAATAAGATGCACACTGTAGGAAGTTAAGGATAAACAAGAGAAACAAACCTATAAGAAAGGTAGCAAATGGGTAGTTTTATATGTTTGAGGTTGGATTTGAATTAACATTTAGCTATCAGCTCAGAAGTGGTTGAGAATTAATGGGCATATTATTAGAGAGGCTCTTGCTTGTCTGCCATTTGCTATGAACACGATTATTTACCAGAATAAATTCTTGAACAGTTGGTGAGACTCATTTAACAAGTATATGCTTGCACTAACTAAACTGCTAAACTTGAAATAAACTGATATATTTATTCTCTTGATATGTTCTTCATTTCTTTTGCTATTAGGTTACCTCTGTCAACCGTTGATTCGTCATCCCAATTGAATTTGTTCACATCATATTTGTACTCATTGACTATTAAGCTTTAACAGTGAACCTTTGATAACTAGTTCTGATGCTGTACATCTATGTTTTCACTTCCAGGGAAGAACGGCTCTGTGGGATGCCATTCTACTTCTCTGCCACCAAATAAATGCTGGCTATTGCGGTGTGGTTAGAGGAATCCATATCGGTTCGTCTGCCTTGAACCTCCTGTCAGTTATTGATTCAGATATGGAAAGCTGAATGTGAGGCATGGTAGACCCCATGCTGGCTTTGTCAGCAGGAGCCCTAGAAAGCTGGTTCTGTAGTCTTAAGACGAGAAACTGTGACCAGCTAGTTTGCTGGTGTTAAGTTGTAACTAACATTGGCATGTTTGGAACTGACGTAGTGTTTTTAGATGTGATATGCCCTGGTGGTGTTGGGGCATCTGAATGTTACGCCAAAGCTGTACCTCGAGTTTCTGGCAAATCTATTTTCTTAACCCTGTGGTTCTGTGCTTTGAATCCCTCGTGATTTAGTTACTGCAGTATCACTTTGATTTGTTTATCAGTTTCATCCATTGGTTGCCACACTGATCATTAGCAGTAGTTACTCCTGAATGGATCATTATGGTGTTTTGCCCCCTTTTGATGTCGTCCTGATTGGCTCCTGAAAATGGCGTATAATCATCAGTAAATCAAATGGGCCGAACTACCTTTAGGTAAATATTCGGGCGGTTCGATCGAGTGCAGTTAGTGGGGCCCACCTAAGGCTCGGCCCAGCGAAAAACGCGACCCCCACTCGTTTCCCCTCCTTCGGACAGGGGGAGCGGGCGGTTCAAAAAATTTCAAACCCACCAATCGGCCGACCCCAACGGCAACTCCCCATCTCCCCACTTTCAACTCGCCCCACGTCTCCGCGACCGCGACGCCGCCGTTTCATCAGCTCGTCGTCCCTCGATCGCTCCCACAAGGACACCGCACGCTCGCAGAGGCCATGGATCCCCACCCCACCCCCTTCCCAGGTAAGCGGCAACTCTCTCCCCAGAGTCCAGCGTCACATTCCCTAATTCTCGGTTCGATTCGGTGAGTTACTTCGCGAGATGCGCAGGGAAGCGCCGGCTGGCTGCCGCTCCCGCGCCGCTGGCGTTGAAGGCGGCGGCGCCCAAACCCAAGTCTATTGCCGCAGCGCGCGCGACGAGGATGGCCAAGAGGTCGCCGACGGGAAACGCCACCGCCGCCCCACAACCACGGCAAGGATTCGTTGTCTCTCGATTCACTCTAGATTTGTTGTTGTGTGCTCTCCGGTTCGTTGCTGAGGTCAGCCTCGTGTGCTTTTGTAGGCCGCCACGGCGCGCTTTTGGTACCACCAGGAGCAACAACGTCCCGGTCGAGAAGCCAGCTCCGCCGCTGCAGAAGCCTTCGAAGGTATCGCCGCCGCCGCCGAAGAAGCCTTCTAAGCTGTCGCCGCCGCCGTTGCTCAAACCTTCGAAAACATCGCCACCAGCAGTGCAGAAGCCTTCTAAGCTGTCGCCACCAGCAACGCAGAAGCCTTCGAAGCTGTCGCCGCCGAATCCGGTCAGGGCGACGAAGCCGTCCAAGTTTGCCGCAAAGCCCCTGAAGAAAGTCGCCCCGGGTGCGGATCTGGAGGCGAAGGCCAAGAAGAGGAGCCAGCGAGTGAGCTTCCAGGAGGCTGAAGTGGGGGCGGCGGCCCCCAGGAGTGGAGAGAAGGCGAAAGCTTATGCTGACGACGCGGCTGGGCACACGCCGATGGTGGCTATGAGAGCCGCAGAGAAGCCAGCAAACGTTTTGGCTGCAGAGACGCCCTTCTTTAGCGCGCAGAATTGCAGCAGTTGCACGGTCGACCAGCTTGAGTCAGCTACATACTGGCTAGCCCAGATCCGTTTGGCTGAGTCTGTTGGGAAACACTGGGTTGCTGCAGCATTCTTTCGCCTTGCGTTTGAGTGCCAAGCTCAGGTGAGAGATAAACTATGCAGCAATTTTAAGTGATGGTTGCGTATGCATGTTAAATATTACCATTTTACTACTGCGATGTTTTATTTTTTGTGGTTTGTGCTTGTATAGCCAGTTCGTAGAAGCTTGACACCTGTGTATAATGTTATAGTTAAGTACTAATCCTGATGTCAATACTGCTCCTTTAAATAACACATTTGATTTTTTGTGGACAGCCAATTCACAGGATCCAAAGTGAGCTCCGGAGTTACGCAGTGCGCCATGAGAGTGCTGGCACTTTGACCCCTTTATTTGATGAGCTTCTCACTGCTCATGGCATGCCAGTGAACCAACCAAAGTTTGACGTTGATGGTTGTGAGAAGATAGATACGCCTATAGCAAATGCAGTAGACAAAAACACTGACACTGCCACACTTAAAGTAGATGAGTGCCTGGAATGTGACTCTGGTGACGATCTTATTGATGTGGGTGTCATCATTGCTGACAAGCATGATGAGGATGCCATGGGCCAACCAGACTTTCAGAGGAAACTGGACGAAAGTTTTGAGTTTGATGACTCTGAGGCTGTGATTGTGGAGCAGTTCGATGAAGAAAACTTTGATCTATTGAAGAACATCGAGATTAAAGTTCCTTGTAGCAATGAATCAATCCAGCCAGCATGCAGATCCTCCACTGAAAAATTGAGCCCGAGAGAATCTGTAGTAGCAATGGATTCTTCTTCTGGACACCTCTCATTGGATAAGCTTTCAGAAAAATTGTCTCCCGGCATGGGGAGTTCATCCTCAAAGCGTTTATCTTCTGTTAGCTCTTTTGACAAGAAGTCTCCATTGTCGTCGGAGAGGCTAACATCTAGTTGCCCTTCTTATAAAAAGTCTGCTTTCACTAGAGACCTATCTTCAAAGCAGATGGTATCTGGAAGCCATTCTGATGTGAAGCCCAATGCTATTGCTGGAGTTCCTGATCATGAGAGCAAAGTGATTCAAGATGTGGCATCAGAGTGTCCTGCTTTATGTAAGTTAACATGTCCAGAACTTTCCATTTGACATTGCCGTTAAGATATGTTCTGATGGAGAGAGCAACTTGCAGTTTATCAGCTTGAGTCCAGAGGACCCGTGGATGCTGCTGCCAATTATGAGGTTTGTCCTGCTTCTTCTTTTTAGGTTCATAGCAAAGCTACTGTTGATGTGTTGCTGGCACCAGTGTTTATCGCTGATGGTGTTAGTATGACTGTTTCACAATTGAGGTGTGTAACTTTCATTATATTCGAGGGGATACTTGGACTTATTTTTACACAGAAAGAATTACTGAATGGATTTAGCTGTAACTTTAACACTGCTGTGCACAACTACCCATACACGCAACTTTTTTAAAAGTACCTTTGTAAGGATGGAAATGTATGTTTCAAAGAAACAAAATTACTGATAAAATAAAAAGAGTGGATTTTATGAGCACAAGTAGCTATAACTAACCTACAATTCTGACTTTCGCAAAGAAAACCCCTACAATTTTGACATCAATTTGCTAGTATCAAGCATGTCAGTAGCTGTTGTACTTAGCTACTGATCTTATAAATTTCTTCTATGTTATGGGCGATGCATTTATTCATTATGCAATCAAAAGAGCAGCTGATACTGGTATAATGCGAATAGCAGTCCCTATCTGTCTCTACTGAACAGTTGATGTTATCAACATGACAACTTGGAACTAATTTCGCATTCTTTACAGATGCATTAGCAACTGGAGCTGGAGTCATGTAGTGTGTGCTTGTACATGTAGTTCATTTTTAGTCTGGAGCTTTCTTTGTTTGCTTCCGTCTGGGAATAGGATCATCTGTGCGCTTGCCACCGGGTATGGTTTTCTTTAACCAGTCCAAGAACGTGATGTTGTGAACAAAGGTCGTCATTCTCAGATGACCTCTGGGGATTTTTCCCCCTTCCGTTTACTTCGTATGTTAGTATGCTTGCTTAGCATAACAGAGTTGTGGTCTCTATCTGTTTAACTTTAATGTGGGAATCATTGAAACCTTTGTGGTATCGACTTTGTTGTAATATGTGTCATTATCACTTGAAAAGTGCTACAATGCAAAACGTTGTCACTAAGCGCTAACTGTTGACTCTTTGTGGCTATTTGATCGAACCACATTAAAGAACTTGGAGAAGGTACGTGGAAAGAATCTTTGTTCGAGAGATTAGTTTCAACTGCTTCCAGTTTCTTTTCTCTGGCGTTGAAATTATGTACTGGGCATTCCGCAAACATTTGGTAAAAAGTATTTCGTTAGCCAAGGACCAATAGGTAAAAGCATGTGTGACGTCTTCGCTCCATATTGAGGGGTGTAAAGCAAACAAAATTATATGATACAATCTCTAGTCATAAAAACTTGTTGTCATTAAACTTCTATGGTCTTTTGATGCGTATTGAAGTGGTTGCCGCCGTGTATCACTTGTGGTCGCCATGGCGTGACACTATGATAAACATTACAGATGTAACAAATCATTGCTAAAAAAAACCGCCAACAGATAAATAATGTTACCAATTATATAATTCAGATTGTTATTCCGACTGCCATGGACCCAATCTGAACTATGTGCTCCTTGCTCGCTTGCTTCTCTTCTTTTTCTTCGCGGAAGTTAAGACCCACGAAAATGGTTGTTGCTCGGCATAACATTAGCAGCAGCAGGTATGCTTTCATCTTCCATCATCTCGTCATGCTCCACAACAAAAGAAAATGCACCGAGCTGCAAAGAAGTTCGTTTTGCAGCCACACTAGAATCTTCAGCACAAGGCTCTGAAGGGATCGCTCGTCTCATCGGTACCGATGCACCTGAAGAATGTGCATGGACAGCAAGTCCCTTTAACACAGGATTGCGCGGCTGCTTCTAGTCGCCCCTCTCCGACGTTAACAGCAAGCATCAATGGTTCGGAGTTCGCGGGCCCAAGGCTGATCATGAAGTAAACAACGTCCTCGTTGCTCAATCTCAGTATGGGGGGAGCACTGAGCACCTTGTTCATCAAGCCCCTTGGTGGCGTCGTCGTCCCACACCTGTCGCAGACTCGCAGTAGATCAGTGTAACTCGAATCCGTGGCCAGGATCCTAGCAATATCTGCCTTGAAACACTTGCACCAATACTTCGAACCCGTCTCCCTCTTCGATACGGTGACCGTCCAACCACCATTGTCGTCAAGGTTAGACTCTCAACGAACCTGATCGCGCCATTGCTCAACGTAGCATCCCGAAATGAGAGAGGAGAGTACTGCGTGTCTATGCGAACTGAAGGACGAGGAGGGTGTTCATCACGGGGCGGCGCCACGGGCCACTGGAGCAGCCGCAGCACGGGGTCCTCGCCGAGCACGTTGCACTGCAGGACGCCACGGCAGAGGTCGACCCACGCCAGCGAGCTCCCTCCGGCGGCGATGGCCTTGCTAGGCTCATGCGTCGCCACCGCATCGCAGATCGTCTCCCGGTCCTTGGAGATCCTGGCCACTTTGGAGCTCCACGACTGGGTCTCCGACGAGAACACGACGATCTCGTACTTGGTGTCAGGTTAATTAAACTGCGGGATAGGGAAGACCACGAAGTAGTGCTCGCCGGCGCCGGGCAGGATGCCGACCCGTTTGGGCGAGGCGACCTCTGGACAGGGCCCGGGATCAGGTGGAGCGACGGCTCCCCGGGGCCGGTCCTGTAGACGAAGTAATCGGTGGACGCCGCCCGACCGTCGCCGCGTAAGAAGGCGATGCGCATGAGCACGAGGCCGTCGGCGGCGTTGAGGATCTCGGGCCGGGGCTTCCGCTGAAGGCACGTCTGTTCAGGCCGGGGCAGTGCACGAGCCAGCGAGAGACCCCCGGCGGGTCGGCGAGGGCGAAGGACACCTGCACGGCGCGCCGGGCGCTCGTGAAGCCTGTGGCGGTGGTCGCGTTGCTCCGGTGGTAGCCGATCGACGAAAGTTCGTTCAGGAGAACCCACGTAGGGCCTCCGGGGAATCGGACGGGTGCGGCTACGACGGGGTCCGGCATGGCGCAAGAGCGGAAGTACGTGGGCGGTTGGACGACGGCAGCACCAAACCAAGGTTGCCAGTTGCCACGGCGCGGGCACGGATTCATTCAGTGATTGTAAGAGGCTGCTTCCCATGTCCCGATTCCGACTCGATAAAAAGAAAAGGTTGGTTTTCCGACACCGGATCGATTTCTGGTGCTTGCGCGGGGGCATCGATCACATGAGAAGGGAATCGCAAAGCTGCAAAAGTTGCTGCGATTCTGCTAAACCCCCAGCCCCTGGCTCGGCGCCGCCCGCCCAGCGCGCGGTTGGCATTGCAGTTGCAGCGCACGATCGACACGCTCCGCGACACACCCGCGCCGCGCGCGGGCGCCGGACCAGCGTCGCGGGCTCGCGGCGCGTGCTTGGGTGCCGGCTCGCGCGTCTTGGCGCCTGGCCAATTAGGGTGTGTTTGGTTACTGGGTCGAGGTGGGTTGGAATGGGTCGGACCCTCATCATCCCGTGTTTGGTTAGGAATGAAGTGGGTTGGGTTCGACCCCCGTAGGGAATATACCGTATAGATGCGGGTTAGAACGATCCCCTCAAAACGAGCGGACCATTCCAACCCAGTGAGCGAGCGTGTAACGCCGTGAGGGGCGCGGTGGGGGGCGTAGGCCGGCGGGGCGCAGGCCGGCGCCGGGAGGGTAGGGGGGTGGGGGGAGCAGGCGCAGCGCGGCGCAGGCCGGCGGCGAGGTGGAGCACGCGGCGGCGGGGCGGAGCAGGAGCACGCGGCGGCGGGGCGGAGCAGGAGGCGCGGCGACGGGGCGGAGCAGGAGGCGTGGCGGTGGGGCAGAGGCGCGGCGGGGCGGAGTGGGAGGCGGGGCGGAGCGGGAGGCGGGCCGCGGTGGAGGAAGCCGGCGGCGGGGCGGAGCAGGAGGCCGGCGGCAGGGTGCGGCGCAGGCCAACGGCGGCGGGGCGGAGCAGGCGGGGCGCGGTGGAGGAAGCCGGTGGGGCGGAGCAGGAGGAGGAGGTCGGCGGCGCGTAGGGAGGAGGAGGCGGCCGGCGGCGCGTGGGCGCCGGGAGGCTCGGAGGAGCCGGAGAAGTCGGGGGCGTCGGGGATGAGAGGAGGCTGGGCGGCCCCAGGAAGAAGAAGGAGGAGGAAGGGAGGGAGGAGAGAGAGGCTGACAGGTGGGCCCCGCAACTGACAGGCGGGGCCCACAGCTAACGGTGTTAAAAGGACATCATCCCAACCCTCTCAACTTTTTCAACCAAACAAAAAACTGGGTCGGCTCCAACCCACTCATCCAAACACGAGCTGGGTTGGCTCCAACCCACAAAAGTGGGTCGGCTCCGACCCGACCCACGTCGTTCCAAAACCAAACACACCCTTAGCTTGTTTCCTGCCGCGCGCGCGAGTTGGGGAGAGCGGCAGCGGCGGCCGTGGACGTGCGGAAGAAGCTGCGGGCGCATCCGGCCGCATCACACGTCAAGGTCCGGTCGGCCGTCAGACAAGCTGAAAAGCCAGGGACCGACACGAGTGGCCATGCTCGGCCGGGGTCGGGTGTTCAGCTAGCGCGGGTGCCGGGCCAGCGTCGCCGCGCGTGCTTGGGTATGGGTGCCGGCTCGCGTCTTGGAGCCTGGCCTGGCCAATTCGGTTCGTTTCCTGCTGCCGTTGCCGCGCGCGCGAGATGGAGAGAGCGGCAGCCATGGGCGTGCGGCCGAAGTTACGGGCGCATCCGGCCGCGCGTCGCGTCAAGGTCGGCCGTCAGAATAGCTGGGGAGGCCAGGCCAAGCCCCGACCGGGACGAGCGCACGCGAGCCGTCTTGCACCGAACGCTAGCGGTGGACCGCCGTGAGGGCACATGGAAAGCAGAGAGCGTACGTGGCAGCGCCGCATCGTGCGGCTCGCGGTTCGCCGGTGAATATCGCCACGTGAAGACAGAAGGGAGCTAGCTTGGGGCGCGTGTACGGGTGTCCAGCCTCAAAGACGTCGCCGGCACGGCGGCGGGACCGTCGATATACGGAGCGGGGTAGATGACAGTCACAGATCGTGAGCGACAGCGACGGACAGCGACGAACCGTGAGGCAGATCTCGCGGCGATGATACTTCCAAAATTCGATGCGTTGCTTCCGTCGCCAACCAAGCCAATCACCTGCTTCTTTTGACTAACGAGGCCAGACGTCTCGTTCACTGCCTTTCTTTTAACCAACCGTCCGTGGTTCTGATTGGCACGTCAAATTCGCAAACAGCCGTATAGATGCTACCATTGTTTTCTTTTCGTTGCTAAAAAGAATAAGTATCAGCTTTTGTTGTGTCGAGCAAAGAAAAAAAATAAAAAAAACTAGGTGATGTTATACTTCAGAAAAGAGATTTTTTTTTTGAAATTAAGAAAAGAGAAATTCCACTCGCATGGTTGCACCTGCAAAAACCTCCTGGTCCTGGCACACCCCCACTTGCTACAGAATTGTTCCGTGCACACTACCAAAGTACACCAAGAAGGGGTAGCATTTTTTTTTTGAAAACAAGAACGGGTAGCCTATAATAAACTAGTACTACATCAGCGTCAAACAATACTCAATGTGTCTACTAATCCCTTCCAGAACTGTCATCTCCCAGCTTGGAACACTCATGTCACCGTATTATTTAAAGCCTGTCAGCAACGTGATATGGCCACAAAATGAGCACATCTCTAGCCTACCCAATCTCACGTCACTGACGCGAGGTTAAAATACTTTGATAACCCCACGTCTCCTCCGGCGGGCGCGATGACCACAAGTCCACGGCACAGCAGCAGCCAACTGCGCCGCTGTGCAAGTGCGCCAGCGCAAGGCAACGTGGGTTAACAAACCGGGGAAGCCAAGCCATCCAACATACACGCGCACGGGCGCACGGGGGCACGGCGCAAGCGCAAACGATCCACACGCCGTCCTCCTCGTCGGAAACAACCAACCCTCTCCGAGGCTCCGACGCCGCACCGCATCAGCGCCGTGTCAGCTCCCCCACCCCCGCCGGCGACCAAAAGCACCCCCCGACAAATGGCGCCCAGCCCCCCAGCCGTCCGGCCGTCCGTCCCACGGCCCACGCCATCCCTCCACCAGACGGACGCACGCGCACGAGAAAAGAAAACAAAAAAATTCGAGGGGAGCCAAAGAGGAGACGGGGGAAACCGGGAAAGCCAGAAGCAGCCAAACTGCCAAAACCCGGGCGCGACCGACCGAGCGCGCCGCCACGTCAGCGCGACGGTGATCGTTCCGTTCCCCCGGTAACGCCGCCCCCCTCCTCTCGCATCGCCCTAAAACCGGCCGAGCGGGCGATTAAACTAAGCTAACACCGGGATAAAGCCTCCGCCCCCCGGAATCGGACCGAGGCCGGCAGTCCCCCCCATACGCCCAACCCCCAAAACCTCCCTCCGCTCTCGGCTCGTGGGTGCTCTCCCCGTCTCTCCTCCCACTCTCGCCCGCCCGCGCGCAGGCCCGTCGGGTGGCCGGCGAGCCTGG
>NC_028458.1:49273876-49313925 GCF_000263155.2 Setaria italica | reverse complement strand
TTCTCCTGCTTCGATTCCTCTTCGGGTTCGGGAGTGGGCCGCTGGGTGCTGGGGGTGGGTTTGAGCTGCGGATCAAGGGGGGCTTGCTGTCGCATTCCCTTGGGGGAGGGCGAGGAGTTTCGTGGACTCGGAAGAGTAGATGAGGTGGGGGGAATTGAGCGGCGCTTGTGGTTTCGGGGATTTGATGGGCTGCTAGAGCAAGGCGGCGGCGGGTCTCCTCGGACGCAACGCCTAGTCTGCAAGGATGTCGTCTACTCCAGTTTCGCTCTCTCAGATCCTCCCGGGCTGATCTCTCGCCCGCTTGCTACAAGGTCAACCTCGAATCCTCGATCGATTGCTTGGATAGCTTGTCTATCGATTGTTCTGTCAGTCGATCTCACTTTTCCTCGGTTTTAGCTTCTGAGCTGAGATCTCGCTGGGTGAGGGATTCCGATTTATATCCCGGCTATTTCTTTTATGGATGGGACTGGTGCACAAGCTGCCTGTGTTGTGTGTCGTAGCTGATTGGTTACTTGGGCTGTGTTTGGTGTGCGGATTCTAGGCTCGGTATCTTGACACTAGTTAGCCATGCCATTATGCCAATTAGGTGCTGACATTTATTGATCGTTGTCTACGGGGTGAACAGGGTATGATGCCGCTGGTTGTTCATCAGTTGTGATGTTTAGGGTTCTTTTCAGCTTTTAAACCACCAGGATTCCATTTGTTGTTCATTTCTTTCCGCTGTCAAGCGAGTCCTAGTTGTAGTAAATAGTAATCTATTTTTGCACGACCTACGGGTGCAACACCATCCATGGACAAGATCAAGTGGCCAGGCACTGTAAAGGTTGTGGCAGTAATCTGGGATTCCATTCCGGGAGAGGATGGCCTAGAAGGCTTTGGGGATGACTTATGGTTAGGGTTTGGTTAAAGGGAGGACAGGATGGTGCAACCACTTGATGGTATTTGCTTTACCGTTAAATAAAATACTTTTGAGCATTTACGTACATAACAAAGTACAGTAATTTATGTTGTGGGGACCAATAGAAATACAGACTGCACTGAGTGTGATTTGTATTTGTGCCGGGCAAGGATCCTATTAAATACAAACTTATAGTTGTGCTAATTGATATATAGCAAACATAAAATCTCTTCGTTTTTTTAATGGCAGAGTGAAAATGGATGGAAGTGCTAGAGGGGGTGGGCATTCTGATGCATTAAGAAACTACAACCTGGGAAGAACATTAGGTATTGGTACATTTGGAAAAGTGAAGATCGCAGAGCATAAGCTTACAGGACATAGGGTTGCTATAAAGATCATTAACTGCCGCCAAATGAAAAATATGGAAATGGAGGAGAAAGGTATGCTTCCTTATACAGTTGATACCCCATTATTTTGCTGATAGCTTCTCTAGGAGCAAAGTTCAGCTTTGGATAGTGCTTTGAAACTAAAAGCTGGAGTTAATTTGATACTATTAAGACTCCCCATGTATCCTGTTTTCAGCAAAGAGAGAAATCAAGATATTGAAGTTGTTCATTCACCCCCATATCATCCGGCTTTATGAGGTCATTTACACACCTACAGATATATATGTTGTGATGGAATATTGTAAGTATGGTGAGCTGTTTGATTACATTGTTGAGAAAGGCAGATTACAGGAAGATGAAGCTCGTCGTATCTTCCAGCAGGTATTTGTCCTTCGCTTATTTATTTGCTTGTAGTGACATGTTTTTTTTGCATCACAGTAGGTATTTATCGTTAAAAGGGTTTTCCCTTGTTATTTTGCATCAGTGGAAATTGAATATTTATGGACACTCCATCCATTTCCTCATTTGTTTCTGTTGCATTTAATGTGGGCCTCATTTTGATTTGGTTATGATCCAAAGAGAAAAAAGAAAGGTTTAATAAACCATAATTATTTGGATTAGTTTGCCTTGCCTTTTTTTTAGCTTCTGACCTGTTACCATGTTGACTTGCAAGACTGGTGAGGTAATTGCTTTGTCTTTAGGGTGAGGTACTCTATTCAATCAGTTAACGCCTTTTCCTGAACTCTTGATTATCTTAGTATCATAATTTTGAATTATGACTGAAACGTTACATCATCCTGTGGGAGGATATGCCGGTTAGAATATTCTAGCTTTTTTATTTGTATTTTCAAGTTTTTTCTTATTAGTTTTTTTTCCATGTGCACTTAACAGATCATATCTGGTGTGGAATACTGCCATAGAAACATGGTTGTCCATCGTGACCTAAAGCCAGAAAACTTGTTACTTGACTCAAAGTATAATGTAAAACTTGCGGACTTTGGCTTGAGCAATGTCATGCATGATGGTCATTTTTTGAAGACTAGCTGTGGGAGTCCAAACTACGCTGCTCCTGAGGTATTTTATGCTTATCACAGTAATTTGTTGATCTATTTTCCTGCTTTTTTGCACACCATGTTTTATGATACATATGGGTATCTTTGCAGGTAATATCTGGTAAATTATATGCTGGACCTGAGGTTGATGTATGGAGTTGTGGAGTGATCCTTTATGCACTTCTTTGTGGAACTCTTCCATTTGATGATGAGAATATTCCCAACCTGTTCAAAAAGATTAAGGTGAGAAAGAACTTACATGGACTACTACCTTGCAACAAGTAGATTTTCTTTTCTTCTTGTTTTTTTTGGAGATTGATCCCCCTCCCCCTGGTTTTACGTGTTTCAGGGAGGTATCTACACTCTTCCAAGTCATTTGTCTGCTTTAGCTAGGGATTTGATCCCAAGAATGCTCGTTGTTGAGCCTATGAAGAGAATCACAATTCGTGAAATTCGGGAGCATCAATGGTTCCAGAATCGCCTTCCTCGTTACTTGGCAGTGCCTCCACCAGACACGACGCAGCAAGCCAAAATGGTATATCCTCTTTCACATTTAAGTGGTTATGCCGCTATTGTATGATTGTATTCAAATGTTTCTAATTTTGTCCACTAATACGTAAGAAAACGTATTGAAGACTGTTCATATCAGAAAATCATCTACTATAGTTTTTGCGCAAAAAATATTTTTATAAGCATTTGTAGTATCTTGTGAACATAATATTGTATAGATCAATAGTCAGAAGTTATATCTCAGAGTAATTCCTTACTGCTAGTAGTTTGTACTGTAGCACCAACCACCAACATGTATATTCTATTGAGTGCATAAGTGGTACACACTAAATTTTTCTTGCAGTGTCACTTTTTAATGCATGTTGAGGGATATTAAGGCATTTCTGTTTAATTGACTTTACAGTAACTAGTCCCTATCATTCTTCTCCTGACAATGCTGTAACATTTTCCTACAACGGTCATTTTCTGAAGATTGATGAGGATACACTTCGAGATGTTGTTAATATGGGATTTAACAAGGACCATGTGTGCGAATCACTGTGCAGCAGACTTCAAAATGAGGTATGGGCTTGCAATGTGAGCCTTATGTTTCATTTTAGTGAGTTGGCTACTGATATTTGCAAAATTTCCAGGCAACAGTTGCATATTATTTACTATTGGACAATCGGTTTAAAGCAACCAGTGGCTATCTTGGGGCAGATTATCAAGAATCAATGGTCAGTACACATTTACATGATTACATCTGGGGTCATTAAACAAGATAGATAGCGGGGATTTATTTGATTTATTGACGATTTTAGCGCTATTGAATGTCGAATGCCTGAATGGTTGCTTCTCCAGGATAGGAATTTAAATCAGCTGGCATCATCCGAATCAACTAGTTCTGGTGTGAGGAATTATGTTCCAGGAAGCACAGATCCTCATAGCAACGGCCTGCGGACACATTATCCAGTTGAAAGAAAATGGGCACTTGGACTTCAGGTCTTGCATGCAGTTCATTTTGCTTTGCTTTGTACAACCTAGCACTTGTATTAATGTATCATTTAACCAACAGTCTCGGGCCCACCCACGTGAAATAATGATTGAGGTCCTAAAAGCACTTCAAGAATTAAATGTCAGCTGGAAGAAGAATGGACACTACAACATGAAATGCAGATGGTGTCCGGAGTTTTCAGAAGCCCATGATATGTTAGATTCCAGTAACAGCTTTCTTGGTGACTCTACCATCATGGATAATGATGATGCAAATGGAAGGCTACCTGCTGTGATCAAATTTGAAATCCAGGTATGTAGTAGCTTGTTACACTAACTGGACTTTGTTCAATAAATTGTGTGTTTTTAACCCGGTCTTGCTGACTTGTTCAATCATGTGTTTGAATCATTGTTGGAGTGTGGACAGAGCAATGGATTCTCAAATTTTTTTCAATCATGTGTTTTGAATCATCATTAGCAACAAGTAAAACTATGTGTTTTCAAGCCACCTTAGTTCTTTCCTTGTTTTCTAAAAAAGGAATTTCTAATACATATTGTTGTGTTTCCAGCCTGTAAACGTTCAGCACATGAGTCTGCTATTTCTAACAAGTATCCCTGGTGCCATTCTGATCAAACAAACTTTCATTTTGTGCACCAGTCTACCATATGCCCATATATTACACCTATCTTGGACCAGCAGCCTATTAATTCACTTGAAATGCCACATTTTGTTCTCTTATTATAATACGCTCTTTGGTGATGCATCTGCTGCCTGCTGACATTGTTTTCTTCTTCATCAGCTTTACAAGACGAGGGATGAGAAATACCTCCTCGATATGCAGAGAGTTACTGGACCTCAGCTCCTCTTCCTGGACTTTTGTGCGGCCTTCCTTACCAAGCTTAGGGTTCTATAGTGCTCTGTTTCTCTTCAGAGTGGCGAATAACTAAACTTAGGGCTCTGCCGTGTGAGTTTTTTCACTGCAGTAATGAATAAACTACAGCTTGTAAATAGAAATAGGAACCTTTGCGCCTTTTTCATGTCTTTGGACAGCAGAACGTGTTGTTTGAGTGACTGGTCTTGTGTTATGCCCAAAGGTTGGCAGTTAACTTGTTATAGATATATAGATATACATAGGTTTAGTATAACTGTCTGGGGAGAAATTGCTTTTTAAGCAAGCTGTGGGCTGTGGCATCGCAGATGGCAATGCTGCAGTATAAAGCTCTTGTGAAAAATGCAAGATCCAGCTTCTGTTCACCTTACTACATAGCTATCCTCCGATGTACTTGAATTTTTTGCAATTGCTAATGTTTTCTTGATAGCCAGAGACATCTGCAAAAGTATCATGCTTCTTGACTTACCTTCTGTAACTAAATTGATATACGAAACAACGTTGCGCTTGAAAATTTTGCAGTTGCTAATATTTTCTTGACAACCACCGAGACACATCTGTAAAAATGGGTCTGTTCGCTTCAGCTTATAAGCCGGTTGAAAAGCTAAAATGGTTGATTTGTTGTGAGAGGAAAATACTGTGTTTGATGGCTGATAAAGCTGAAACTAACAAGCAATATCATGCTATGCCCTCCGTTTGTACATACACGCTGTTTAGGATAAGTTAATTAATTTACGTTTAAACTAATCACTTTGTCCCAAAAGTTATAAGACTAGTACTTGACTTACCTTTTGTAACTAAATTGATGTATTGTAATACTCTTTTTTTTTGCGAGACATTATAATACTCTTGACAATGATACTACGTCACTTATTTGTGAACAATTGAAATACTTATGATTAGCAAATAAATCGTTTGAACTCGATTTCTTTTTTTCATTAGAAAATGTAAAGAGGATTTCTTTTTGGACGAGGTAAAGAGAGGAAAACGTTCCAGTTTCCACCGCCGTGCTGACGCCAGCCCCGGCCTCATTTAACGTGACAGTGTGTCCAGCAGGAACAGGACCGGCTGACCGGGTTTGGAGTTGAAGTTCTGGGAGGCAAGAGGCGTCGGGCGTGTCACTAGCTGGGCATACGCGATTTGTAACACGTGGCAGCACATGAACGGCCACTGGCATCAACCACTCGGTCGGTGTGTTTACACCGGAAATGAATTAGCCGTTTACACCTCCATCTTAGCGGATAAAACATGTCCATCTAAATTCGAGTTACGAAGTGCGGTAACGAACTTGAAAGTTACGTGCGTTTATTCATTCACAACGAGTTCCATTATCACATTTTCATAATAAAATATTAGAATCACGTACAAATTCATCTCGTCCAGCTGTATATCTATATTTTTAAAACTGTAAAAAAAACACGACAACCATTTTTTAGGATCCTTTGAAAAGAAGATATCGTACAAACTAGAAGACTCAGCTCTTCAAATTCAACGAAACAACCTTTTTCAACTTGGTAGTAAGTCCACTCGAAAGAGTGCTAACCACTAGCATTGTAGCACCGAGTATTTTCCCTAAAATGGACTTACTATCTACCTTCAATCTCCGATAAGCCATAATGAGATGATGTCATGTCTACAAGTCATTTGCAGAGTCGAAGACTTTATGAATCTCTTCAGTAAGGGCAGCTCCAGTGCTGTGCCAACTGTTGCTGTTCATGGGAAATGAATGAAACTAATATCCGATACCTCCAATGCAAACATCGATTGGTGGGACTCTTTTTGCAGTAAAAAGAAATAT
This sequence comes from Setaria italica, assembly GCF_000263155.2. Taxonomy (NCBI): domain Eukaryota; kingdom Viridiplantae; phylum Streptophyta; class Magnoliopsida; order Poales; family Poaceae; genus Setaria; species Setaria italica. The sequence continues at coordinate 49,307,419 of NC_028458.1, read as the reverse complement.
TAGTCTCCATGCATGTCCTATGCTCGCACAAACGGAGAAAAGTCTGATGCTTGCCTCTCTCCCTCCACCATGTAGCACATAACGTATTTTATTCATCAGAGTTCGAATGCTATTTGGAAGTCGATTTCTATTCTGACACATAGCATTCAACCTTCACCACATGCTCTATTCGTTTATTTTCCTGCCACGCCATCATGATTCGACTGTTTTGCACACTGAAGCTACCCTAAGTATAGTTGCATATATGTTTTAGATTAGCATACATCTCGAAAAGAGTGTGTAGAGTGTGGTGTTGTGTACGGATACATTCTGTAATTGTGTTCGAGACATAGGAAAAAGAACTGAATTCAGACTATCGGATCCTTTCCACCAAAGCAACATACTCACGCATTTACCCCTTTGCTTAACCACGAAACGCGCAAAAAAAAAAACGCGGAAAAGCAAAACCCGAAAGCCGCAAGAAAGATAGCGCGATTCCTCCCTCGAATCCCCGACGACCTCCCTCCTCTCGAAGGCCAAAACCCAACTCCACGATCTCCCGCAACATCCCAGATCTCTAACCCTCACCGCCGCCGCTTTCTCCCCGATCGCCGCGGCCATGGCGAAGGAGTTCCCCGTGCCGCCGGTGGTCTTCACGCCGTCCACCCCGACGCACCGCCGCCATCCTGCCCCGGGCATGGGGGCCTCCCCTCCGCCCGCGTTCGCGCCGCCGCGCCCCTCCACCTCGTCCGCTGCCAACCCGCTCCCCTTCATGTCGTTCGACGTCTCCGCTGCCGCGGCCTCCTCCTCCTCCGCGCCGCCCCTCTTCGCGGGGCCCATGGGCGTCGGCGGCTCCGGCGCATCCTTCGAGGACGAGCCGCCTCTCCTCGAGGAGCTCGGCATCAACACGCGCCAGATCTGGCGGAAGACGATCTCCATCCTCCACCCGCTCCGCTCGGCCGACCCCTCGCTCCACGCCGACGCCGACCTCTCGGGCCCGTTCCTCTTCCTCCTCTCTTTTGGACTCTTCCAGCTCCTCGCGGGGAAGTTTCACTTCGGGATCGTGCTCGGCTGGGTCACCGTCGCATCCCTCTTCCTCTACTTCGTCTTCTCCATGCTGTCGGGCGGCCGCCGCGGGGACCTCGATCTGTACCGGTGCGTCAGCCTCGTCGGATACTGCATGCTGCCCATGGTCATATTCTCCGCGGTCTCCCTCTTCCTGCCGCGGGGCGGCGGACTTATATTTGGAGTGGGGATGGCGTTCGTGTTATGGTCCACCAGGGTCTGCACCAGGCTGCTCGCAGAGCTTGCATCTAGCGGCGACGAGCATAGGGGCCTCATTGCCTATGCGTGCTGGCTCGTGTACATGCTGTTCTCGCTGCTCGTCATCTTCTGATACCGTTTATGGTATGGAAGGTATGCTTGAAAACTTTGCTAGACCATGCTGATATTTAATTTGATCATTGTTGCTAAGCACTAAGAGCAAATATTTAGCCCTACAATCTTGGTTTAACAATTTGAGTTCCTAAAGACACCCCTACATAAAGATGAGTTAGTTGAGGCTCATAGAAGACCAAGTTGGATGGATGCTTACTGTGTTTATCTCATTTGAATTAACCAGTCTTATCGTTTCCCCATGATATTGGTTTTGTTTCCGCCATGATTATAACTGAAAAGTGATTATGCGGTACCATGATTAATGCAGCCTTGTCTACTCTTTGCAGTATCTGTAAGATGTTTGTCGTTACTAGGTAGGCACCACCCACCACCCTTCACTTGATAATGTCGAACATATTTAACTTATATTTGGAAGACCTGCATCTTCTGCTTACTTTCCATAATCGATTAGTGGGTGCTTGGAAATTTACTCGACAACATTTGTGCATGTGAGAACAAAATGCCATTACGATTATACATCTAACTGATAATGAGAAGAGACCTGCAAACACATGCCTTACAAGATAAGTTGGGGCTCTGAATTGTAGGTGTAATCCTTTTTTGGTTGCCCATAGATATACAAGGTAGCTTATTCTTTCCATTGGTCTGATTGCTGATGAAGTATAATTCGTCTAGATATAAATGTTTATGTGCCTATTGGAACTAGGAAATGTTGTATGTTAGCTGGCGATATTTCCTACAGAAATTGAAAACTCTTTACATGCTATTGGAGTGCTGATCCAGTTTTCTAGTCTTACAAGCTGTGCAGCATCAAATAATACTTAAAAAATGTCATTCGAATGAAAGCGATAGTTATCAGTTTTGCGCTAGTGCTCACATGATATAGGCGGTAATTCTTCTGTTCCTATTGGTGTATTGCAAGTATCATTTAGAGCTGGAAACAAATTGTTGATAAATGAACCAAGTTATGTTAAATCTAATGACAAATTGAAGATGCTTCCTTGAGTCAGCTGGGTAGGTTTGGCTATTCCTGAAAAGTAGTCAGCTGTTTGCGCAAGTCACCTTCTTTAGGCTCCAAGTCACCTTCTTTTAAGCTCCACTGGACAACACGGCATTCTCGTTCTATAGGCTGGACATACTCGTGATAGTTCCCCAGAATCCAATAAATCCACTTAGGTCTACATTGCCGTGATATTGTTCTATGGAAGCTGGTGGGCTGCTTCTAACGCATAGTTCTTTGTACTGGCATGGTCCCACCTTTTTTTTTTTGATTGGAGCATCAAACCGCGCAACCTTGTTCTACTTGACTAAGCCAGTGCTCATCCAAGGAGGGAGTTTGCTTTACCCAACTCCCATTTTGATAAAAAAGGCAAAAAAGCTCTGACTCTAAGGCATGCAAAGTTCCTTTAGCATGAAGGGCCTTTAACATAATTCTTTGGATATCCTTTTATTTCATCAATAGACTATTTATGTCGATGGTGAAGATACTTAGGATCTGTATATGCAGCTATTCAAGTTGGTACCTCTATATTTAGGCCCTGTTTGGCACGGCTCCACTCCTAAACTCCAGCAACTCCATCAAAAAATTCAGCCAAACACCCCAACTCCAAAACTCCATGGAGTTGCCAACTCCATGGAGCTGTAGTGCAAATGGAGGTGGAGTTTTGGAGCACCTCTTTTGCTGCTTCAGAAACCTCTCTTTTGAACCTCCTCGTGGAGTTGGTGGGTAATTACCCACCAATGCCATTGGTTACACAAAAAACGTTTCATTCTATTCTCCCTTCTATTCTCTCGAGCCCCACTCGCCGCCAGAGCCCCGCCCGTCGCCGCCCCCGTGGCCGGCCGGCCTCGCCGCCCGTCGCCGCCCGCCGCCGCCCCCATCGCCCGTCGCCACCCGCTACCCGTCGCCGCCCGCCGCTTGTCGTCGCTCGCCGCCGCGCCCGTCGCCCGTCGCCGCCTGTCGTCGCACGTCATCGCCCGCCACCCGTCGCCGCCCGCCGCCTGTCGTCGCACGTCGTCGCCTGTCGCCGCCCGCCGCCCGTCGCCGCACCCGTCGCCCGCCGCCTGTCGTCGCCTGTCGCTGCCCGCCGCCTGTCGTCGCCTGTCGCCGCCCGCCGCCCGTCGCCGCCCGTCGCCGCACCCGCTGCCCGCCGCCTGTCGCCGCCCGCCGCCCGTCATCGCCCGTCATCGCCCGTCGCCGCCCGCCGTCGAGCCCGCTGCCCAGCCCGCCGCCCGTCGCCACCCAGCCCGCCACCCACCCCGCCGCCCGTGGAGGGTCTCCCGTGTGCAGCACAGTGCAGTGGAAAAAGGGGAAGAAGAAGATGGGATAGAGAGGATGACAAGTGGGACCTTAATTAGGGGGCAACAATGGCAATCCACACTGAAATCGATCTTTTTTGGAGCTGAGAGCACCCATCTAGCCAAACACCCCATTTTTGTTCTGGAGTTTTGGAGCGGAGCTGGCTCCATGTGGAGTTCAGGAGTGGAGCAGCTCCACCAGGAGTTGGAGCCATGCCAAATAGGGCCTTAGAGTTGAAGAGCCACATCTCCCTCATTCATTATGAATGGACCAAAAGTTTACAAAACGTTTAAGATTTTGTAACCTTGGTTTCCTCTAGATTAAACATCTTCAGACACAAGTCTTTGCTGGGAAAAGCACCAGGATTAGATGACTACAGTCCTATTAGCATACAACGGCAACATTTTCCTTACATGTTTCTCCTCAAATCTCATTGGCTCATTTAGCTCCGTTCTTGCAGATACCCTTCCTGACTTCCTCTCCCAGTTGTTCCTGCCTCCTGGCATCTTCTGCTTCTTTGCAACTCCATGTCACAGTTCTTCCTGGTAGTAGCCTTAGTGTTGATCGGCGTACACTTTTAACTTCCCAATGAAATTGCCCAGCTCTTTAGAACAAGGCCTTGGGGGGAGTCTCCTCCCATTGTCGTGTTAGTTTTCCCAGCCCCTCATTGTCTCTAGGCACAGGATTCCCCATCTTCTCAGCATCATCAGGCTCCAGACCTTGTCCATACCCATCCGAGATATTCTCAGAAAACACAGATTGTTTCTCAGTTTCCATAAAAACCATACATAGAATGTGTTTGGATCCATTTTTCTCTGTTCATGTTTTTGATAGAGGAATCCATGCTTGCTTTGTCCATTATGGATCTCAGGCTAGGTTGCATGTACTTGTTTGATGGTAAGTAGATGAGTTTGGTGATGAGATACTTCAGATAAACTCATTTACTAACATAGGCAGTTCTTTTGGAGAAAACGTTGCTTTTAACTGATTCTTGAAGCCAACATAACTTCAACCTACCTGAACTCCAGAATTTGTTTTCAGTGGCTTATTTGTCTTCTCTTTTGCCTAAGATAACTGAAATGTCTTTATTCACTCTTCTTGCATGAAATGTTACACTTCACAAGTCAAAGTGTCCTTCAAGAAGGAATTTTCTTCTATGTTGTTGTGTACTTGTGTTGCAATTTTGAGAATGATAAAAACTTTATATTGCTTTGTACTCTTTCCCTTGTTACTTTGTAAATTACAAGTATACAACAAATGTGCAGAGTTGTAAACTGTGTTTCTCTCCTTTCTGTGCAGATAATGTTCGGAATTTGTTTGGTGGATGGAGTGGACTGCCTTTTAACCAGTCAGTCACTGGAGTGTTTTTGCTGTGACCTTGCAGAACTACTTATGATCTGGCCAGTGGGGAAATGTCCTGTAATGTCCTGAAATGTCCAGTGGGCATGGTGGGTGCTCAGTGTAGATCTTGGTAAAGAAAAGGAAGTAATTAGGTTTTGCCGAAGTATTATTGGTGGAAATCTGACTTTCTAAAGTGAGCTGTCGTGGTCTGTGCAAAATTTTCATTGTGATTACTTACCACGACTGGTTTATTTAGGATCACCATGCTTAGTTTCCTTTATGTTCACTGTTCAATTTTTAGCGTTGCAATTTATAAGAGATAATTGTTCAATATTTAGGTATGTGTGCTAATTACTGGTTCAAAAATCAGAGGAAGGCTAGCTTTATCTCTTGTTACAAGTCGGCCCTTGAGTTCGTGTTGTTGGGTAGTTCTATTTGCTACTATTTGCATTTGTGCTATTGCATGATTAGCCTTTTCATCATTTCTGAATCATATGTGAAAATATGTGCTATTATTTTATTCGTAAAAAGGAAGGACGTTGTCATTAAATCAGCTTGATGGTCAGATGGCATTCCCTAAAATTCTTCCCCGGTGTCACACTCTGCTTTTTCCTCAGCCGCCAAGTATATTTGATTTTCTGTTCATCCTGATTATCTAGCGGTGATGCTATAATTTCAATCACGCTATACTGTTGTGCTGCTTGGCACGAGCCATGCCTAACGCCCCTGGGTTCGTCTTTAAGAGTATCACCGGAACTTGCTTCAACAAATCATCCTTCGAAGACGATCGATACAAGGGAGCTACATGGACCTCTAGGTTTGTGTTTCCAACTCCATGAACATTTCCAGTGTGAACTGCAATCCTGTTCATTTCCAGTGTGAACTGCAATCCTGGTTGCACAATGAAAGAATGCGCAATGCGAGACTGCAGACCGTGGCAGACGACGTTTGCAAGGTTTGCAGCAGAAAAGTTCGAACGTCCGGCATCCGACACGAACCACGCGCCTCACCGCACTGGAGGCTTCAGTTCACGATGCGGATGCGAGCCCCGGGAAACGAGGGCCTGGCGAGAGAGGTCACGCATCCCCACGATTCCACGAATGCCGTGGTGGTTGGTGCACCTTTGGGCTTTGGGCATCTCGTTAGTTCCAAAGTTTGGTTCCAACGATGCCCCACGATTCCACGACGTTTGTTCCGAAGTTTTGTTTGGGGGCATCTCGTCGCTTCCACGGCGGCCGTGGCGGAACAAAAACGTGAACGCCGCCTGCTCAGGCGCTCATCAGCACAGATGCACGCACACCTACCGCATTTAGATCTGGTTAGTTTTTTTTTCTTATTTTTAGCACCCGTGTTTAGATCCTAATTAGAAGTATTAAATGTAGACTATTTATAAAATTCATTACATAAGTGGAGGCTAAACGGCGAGACAAATCTATTAAGCCTAATTAGTCCATGATTTGACAATGTGTTGCTACAGTAAATATTTGCTAATGATGGTTTAATTAGGCTTAATATATTCGTCTCGCCGTTTAGCCTCTACTTATGTAATGAGTTTTGTAAATAGTCTATGTTTAATACTTCTAATTAGTATCTAAACACACGTGTTAAAAATAAGCAAAAGTAACCAAACGCGTCCTTAGAGAAGAATCAACGGGCGGGGGTGGGTACTTAACCAGCCGGCAGTTCCTCAAAATTAGTAGGCGCCGCGCCGCTCTCCCTGTTCCTCCCCCTCCGCACGCCCGTCCACCCACCGGATCGCCCTGAAACCTCGCGGCGCGAAAATGCCCAAACGAGACAAAGGAGCTCCAGCTCCCCCGCGCGCCTCCCCACCCCACACACCTCCGCCGGGGACGGAGAGCGAGGCCGAGGCCGAGGAGGGGGCAGGCGAGGCGGGGGCGTCGTCGTCCGCCGCGGAGATGGGGACGTACAAGTGCTGCATCTTCTTCACGCGCCACTTCGCGCTCGGCGACACCGCCACGCCCGAGGACGTGCGCGCTCTCTTCTCCCGCTTCGCCGCCGGGTCGCCCTACATGGGCCCCGACGACCTCCGCCGCTACCTCGCCGCGTGGGGAGGGGCCGACGGCGAGGTCGCGGAGCAGGTCGTCGACCGGGTCCTCCTGGACCGCAGCCGCACCCCGCGCTTCGGGAGGCCGGCGCTCACCGTCGACGACTTCATGCACTTCCTCTTCTCCGAGGAACTCAACCCGCCCCTCCGCCATTCCAAGGTAAAGCCACCCTCAAGCTGCTCCTCGAGCCCCAGCCCAAATGCGGCCTTGATTCAATGTTGCCTGCGTGTATTGCTGCGATTGATTGCTGCTTGGGAGGCTCCATTCGGGGACGGATTACGCAATGTGGGAGGCCGCATTCGGTAACGGATTAGGTCAAATTAGTTGCATTTCCTGATCGCGTAGGGGATTTGCGAGCTGCTCCTCATGGATCACAAAGGTGGCTTGCGAATGTGAACTGCTCCTTGTATAATGCGTGCCATTTCAACATTTGCGGCCATTGTTCAATCACATAATCAGATTGTTTTGTCATGCTTAGCTTGGTAGCTTCATAGGCTTGTCGTTGGGATTTCGCGGTGACTTTTCTATCAATGAATTAATACAGGTTTAATGTTGTGCCATTGCCTTTGCTATTGTTGTGTCGGGACACATCATTCTTAGCAAGCTGGTAGCTGAATGATGATACAATGCTTTGACTTTGGTTGATCCATAACAGCTCTGAAGATTGTAGATTGAATGGATTGTTAGGTGTCTTTCACAGTCAAAGAAAAGTTCTTTTGGCCATTATCTTCTGTGGCTAGCACGTGAAGCTCCATTATTGATCTGCAATTTTAATGGTCCCGTATGCACTCTGTGAACTGTTTGATATTAAATACCTTTCTTTTTCCAGGTCCATCAGGACATGAACGCACCGCTATCGCACTATTTTATATACACTGGACACAACTCGTATCTGACCGGTAATCAACTCAGCAGTGACTGCAGTGATGCTCCCATCATCAAGGCACTGCAAATAGGTGTTCGTGTAATTGAATTGGACATATGGCCAAATTCTTCTAAAGATGACATTGACGTTCTCCATGGAAGGTATATATATTTGCACATGTTGTTGCTTGGTGCTCCATTCATGAAGAGATTTTTGCACATCATCTTGTTGAACATTATATCTATACTAAAATTGAAGCTGCCATGAGATGTGCTGTAACTTCATTTACCTTTTCACTCTTGGTAGGACACTGACTGCCCCAGTATCACTTATCAAATGCTTGAGATCCATCAAAGAATATGCTTTTGTGGCATCTCCCTATCCTGTTATTATAACATTCGAAGACCACCTCACACCTGATCTTCAGGCGAAAGTAGCTAAGGTAACTGTATTTCTCTGAATGGTTAATGTATGGTATGTGATTCTAGTGTAGCTACTTCTGAAATTTTGTATAGATGGTCCTTGAAGTGTTTGGAGACATCCTATATTACCCTGAATCAAAACATCTTCAAGAATTTCCTTCACCTGAAGCTCTAAAGGGGCGTGTCCTGCTCTCAACTAAACCCCCAAAGGAGTACCTTGAAGCAAACAGCGGTACCATGAAGGATAGAGAAATTGAATCCCAGTTTAAAAAGGGAGAAAAGGAAGAAGCAGCATGGGGAGTAGAAGTTCCAGATATTCAGGATGAGATGCAAGTTGCCGACAGGGTACTGATCTTAAATTCTGCTACATTTTACCTTTTGTTTTCTTAGTCAGCAATTTCTCCCTATCAATATTTTACTAAATGGTGCTCAAGCAGCATGATGATGATCTATTATATCGCGGAAGAGGTCTGGATGATGATGATAAGCAGAAAACAAGCAAGCATGTGGCAACAGAGTATAAACACCTGATTACTATCAAGGCAGGAAAGCCAAAGGGTCCTCTTGTGGATGCCTTAAAGAATGACCCTGACAAAGTTAGGCGCCTCAGTTTGAGTGAGCAAGAACTTGCAAAAGTGGCAGCAAATCATGGTCCCAACATTGTGAGGTTCGTTTACTCAATACATTTTCATTGTTCAGCAAATGTTGGAGGAGAGACGATAATGGTGTGGTCAGTCCTTGGTTGCCTACTTTTGTTCTCTTACTGAAGTGCACTTTCTGTTTGTTCCAAGCAGCTTCACACATAGAAATATGCTGAGAATATATCCAAAGGGAACCCGCTTCAATTCATCCAACTATAATCCATTTCTTGGCTGGGTGCATGGTGCTCAAATGGTGGCATTCAATATGCAGGTCTGATTGCAATCTGAGCAATATATTGTGGCCTCGTTGAACTCCAATAGTTCCTGGATTTCCTGTATGTTGGATCAAGATTCACTTCGCCAAATTTGCACTGTAGTCATGTTTTTAGTCAAGATCCAACTTACCACTGTGGTCGTGTGTTGGTTGCTCGGTTGTCTCATGATTGGGGCGTATCTGTGCTGTCTTTTTAGCAAATCATTCGAAGGAACCCTGATTATTGAGTTTGGTGCTGTAACATAAGTAGAATGCAGAAATTAATTGTGCTATGTATTTTCCCTTTGCTTATGCTGTTAAGCAGTCATTAATTGTGCAGAAGCTGTCTAATGTCATGATGACATATAATTTTTTCCCTCCATCTTTTTTCCTCCAGGGATATGGAAGAGCACTTTGGTTAATGCATGGTTTTTACAAAGCCAACGGTGGCTGCGGTTATGTGAAGAAACCTGATTTCTTGATGCAAACTTGTCCAGACGGAAAGGTGTTTGATCCCAAGGCAGATTTACCGGTCAAGGCAACATTGAAGGTAGATGCCATGCTTCTTCTTTTTGCGAGGTGCTTCTTTTTAGCTCTCTGTGGGTCTCAGAAATGGGTTGATCTGGTACTGGTGTGCAGGTCAAGGTGTACATGGGCGAAGGTTGGCACAAAGACTTCAAGCAGACACACTTCGACACATACTCACCTCCAGATTTCTATGTAAAGGTCTGCTCACTCCTTGAGCTCATGCCAATGTTTAAAAGCTCGCGACCCCTATTGATCATCCGAAAGACAGTCGCATCACCCTGAAGCTTAAAGATGCATGGCTAATTCGGTTCTGGTTCACCAATAGGTTGGCATCGCCGGAGTTCCATTAGACTCGGTGATGAGGAAGACGAAAGCCGTGGAGGACAACTGGGTCCCCGTGTGGGAGGAGGAGTTCGCCTTCCCGCTGACCGTCCCTGAGATCGCGGTGCTCCGCGTGGAGGTGCACGAGCAGGATGTGAGCGAGGACGACTTCGGCGGGCAGACGGCGCTGCCGGTGGAGGAGCTGCGGCCGGGGATCCGCGCCGTCCCGCTGTTCGACCACAAGGGGCACAAGTTCAAGAGCGTCAAGCTCCTCATGCGCTTCGAGTTCACCTAGCGCGCCCGTAGCAGAGAACGGTCATGCTGCCCATGTCTATAGAATGTCGATCGATGTTTGTTTGCATTAGGAATCGATTTTTTTTTTTACTGTTAGGAGGATCTAGTATGCTTGTTATGTATCTCTCCGTTGCCGCTAACGCGCCTTTAGCCTGTCGAGATGCGGGACAAATCAAACGCGCCGGAGATCTCGTCAGGCTCCGCCTCATCTGTTTGGACGAATCGTGCGGCCAGGAGCTGTTGTGAGTTAGTGACCCGTGTACCAACGGCGCGGATTGGGCCGAGAAAATCGTGTGGATAAGTGTGACCTGGCAACGTATGCGAGTGAGGACTCGGGCCTGAACTGAGAAGCAGCAGCCAAGCAGCCGCCGGTGGCCATGGCGATGATGGGTGCTGCGGCGGCGGCATCCACCTGCTGCATCAGGTCGTGCGCCTCCCCTAGCCTGTCTCGCTCGCGCGTCAGGGCGCAGGCGACGTCGTGGGCCGGGGGCGCCGAGGCGCTGGTGCGGTCGGGCGCAGTGAAGGCCGTCCGGCCCAAGGACGCGGCGGAGGCGCTGGGCGCGGAGGGGTTCCGTCTGCTGGACGTGCGGCCGCCGTGGGAGCTCGCCCGCGCCAGCGTGCGGGGCTCGGCGCACGTGCCGCTGTTCGTGGGGGACGACGACATGGGCCCCGTGACGCTGCTCAAGAAGTGGGTCCACTTTGGCTACATCGGGCTCTGGACCGGCCAGGCCTTCACCAAGATGAACCACCGCTTCGTCGACGACGTCGCCGCCGCCGTCGCCGGCGACGGCGGCAAGGACGCCAAGCTTCTCGTCGCCTGCGGCGAAGGCCTCAGGTAAATAAGATTGATTGATTATAGTAACAAGCATGAGATAAAGGGTGCGAGTTTGTTGGCCTCCTGCTTGGTAGTAACAAAAGCTATCCTGTTGTTTATTGTGTTGGTTCGAAGGTCGTTGATCGCGGTGAGGATGCTGCACGACGATGGGTACAGGAACCTGGCATGGCTCGCCGGCGGGTTCAGCAAGTCCGCTGACGGCGACTTCCCGGGCGTGGAGGGGGAGAGCAAGCTTCAGTACGCCACCATCGGGGGCGTGTCCTACATCTTCCTCCAGATCCTGCTGCTGCTGGGGGTGGTGAAATGATCCGCGAGCGGCGAGCCAGGCGCCTGCACAGTGGCACGGAGCCACGGAGCGCAGCCGCACACTGTACTCTCCCCCCATGTCTCTCATCTCCCTAGGCCTTTCGATCCGATCTCCTCTTTGCTTCGGTTTGCTAGTACCAAATGTACTTCGAATCTCTGGTTGTAGAATAGATAGCAGCAACTGAGTTTGTCGCAGCTGGACTTCTCACGTTGGCGCGACGAAGAATTTGTGCACGACGCATCCAGCGATACAGACTAGTGGTCGTACATTACTTTTTTTTGCGAAGGCGTACATTACTTTTACCTTTATTATATGCATCAGCGGATACTACTAGTTTACTACTACCTGTTTAGACTAATGGGCCGAGCCAACCGGCTTGTTTGTGGTTTGAGCGGGCTGATGTATATATATAAGCCCATGGTCTAAAATATGGTCAGGACCGCCGTAGCCCACTGGGAAGCTCACCACCGCGGCTGTCGGCGTTACGGCGGGGATCGGGGGGACGACGAGGCCGGCGGCAACACCGGCTTATTGGCCCACCCTACCAGTCGGCTTCCGATCTGCAGTCTGCAAACACAGCATTGCGCAAGTTGTGTTTCTTCCATGGAAAGGGCACACTGCAGTAAGGGTCAGTGGGGCTCGAACGCGACAGTGACTCTAGGTTCGTCTGGGCAGGTGCCCTGTAATGTCGTAGTGCTGTGTTTTCAAGCACGTGCGTGTTAATGTTGCGTGCATCTACGTGCAGGCGCCCTTTATTACAAGCTAAGACAATAATCTATGATTGCCTGAGCGTTTTTGAATGGTCGGCGGTTATTGGTTTTTCTTTTTGATTTTTTAAAATAGCCAAGAGTAAAGCCTAGCTAGTTGAGACAAACACTGAAGGTTTTACTCATCAAGTAGCGGATGACTTTTTTGTCGAGAAACTTGGTCGGCTAATTAGTTTTCCCTCCTGGAAAATATCCAAATTAGACTAGAAAACCCTCAGCTGCTTGATAAGAAATTGTGAAGAACAATAGCTTGGCAATTAAAAAACACTTAAAAATCAAAGATATCATATAGTTAGAGAATCATGGACATGTACACGTAAAATCTTCCCTTAAAGGCTAATGTAATTCTCTCTTTCATTTTTCATCATTGGATTTGCTTTAAGATTTGTGTGGAGCAAGAGAGAATGAAAGATTCTCATGTAAAATTCTTATGGTGCATTAATCTAAAGCAGATTCCATAATGTAATTTTCATATTTGCATCATAGAACAAAAACCAAACCGATTTACTAGTTGGACCGAAAAAACCGTGAATTGGTAGCCAGCCTAGTTTGGTTCAACTAAAAGATTGGTGGTGCAGTTGAACCGGTGTGAGCCGTTGGACTAGCCCTTTTTCATTAAATTGGTGAACCAATAATTAACTATTTCGGTGCGAGCCGTATGTAATATGTTTGGGTAGATCTTATCACATATATATGATAGAAAACTGGCATATTTTCCATACAAGTCATGATAAATTAATATTATATTAATAAATGATGAACCACTAGTTCGACCAGTGAACCACTAGTTGGACTAATGAACTATTGAACCAATAGCCTAATTGGTTCAATCATCTCAGGTCCAGCTTTTTGTTCTATGGTTTGTATTTGACTACAGGTTATACTAGGCTACCTACCCAAGCCACCACTCTCCTTGGGCTATACTAAGGTGCCTTTCTAAAAAAAAAGTGGATGCTAGCTTGGGAAGTTTCCTCTCATAACATTGGAATAATTATTAGGTAATGCACGGTCTTCTAAACATGATTTTGCTATTTCTTTGTCAATTGACAAAGGTAGACCTTGAATGATGTGAACCATCCAGATCGATACAAGTGTCAACGCATATGCAATTGACATGTATATCTATGCATGGAATAATCATCTTGCGGTGGGCTAGTCTAGCGCCCCCTTTCCTTGGCCATATGGGTAGGGAAAGGTGTAGTAGCACTAGCTCGGTGAATATCCCTATCAAAAAGCATGAATTGTGATTGGAGAATACATTAATTGATCAAGGTAGACCATGTGCATATAATATGGACAACATAGATTGGAACATGTGTCAATAAGATTGATTTGTCAATCACAATCAAAGGTTGTGTCATCTTCGCGCTTACTCAAAAACGTGGACATAAGCAAGAACCATTTATGTGAAGCACTCTTTTATTATTACCGCATGCTTTATTTCTCACCACTCAATTACAATCTTCGGCAACCAACTAAAACTAATTTTGCACACGTGTAAGGAACCAATATATGGTCCTTAGTTTGATAACGTGTCGGGAGAATATGAAGGTCATTATACTAGCAAAATAATAATAGAGAATGTTGCCGCTTGTTATTGACATACTTTTAGTACCATTTAAGTGGTGTTTTCATACATATTTTTTATACTAACCCGCCACTTGGCACCTGAAATAACCCCATTTTTGCATATGCATTGTATTTTGAAGACATTCTATTTTTGCAAGAAATTGTACATAAAAGAATATTTTTGGATAAAACCTTGAACAAGCAATGAACCTGTCAAAGATGAAGGCCAGCGGGCTTAGAGGTCGATCGGCCTGGTGTAGCCCAAGCCGATCGGCCAGGGGTCTTCTGGTCCCCCTTCGACGCTCATTTTTGGTAAGCACTCCTCCGAGATTATTTAAGGAATAAAATTATAAAAATATGATAAGTATCACTATGGGATCAAAGAGAAATCAAAGAAAATCAAGCGGAGATTTAGAAAGTTATCAAAGATCAATCTCATCATGAAGCTACCAACATGCCAGGCCCACATGCATAAAAAATAAGCTTCCAGAACATCAAAAGAGAGTTGGCGAATGAAGTTGGGATAAAATGAAGGGCCAAACCCTCGCAGGCCGATTGGCCTGGGGCTTTCCTTGCTCTGCTCGCCTTCCAATTTCTGCCACGCGGTCTCCAGACAATAAATACTCTGATATTTCATCGAGCATGCAGATCCATCCACCAGAAGTCGATGAATAGAGGGACACACACTAGAGGGACCTGAGGATCGCTGCAAGTCTTCGAGGTTGTTTAGGAGATGGCCTAGGCTAGACCCTAGTCGCCATGGTCGTCCCTGCATGGCAAAGCCATGGTGGAGTTCTGGAGTCGAGCCTTGTGATCTTCAAGGCTTATGTACACACGATGGTGATATCAATCTAATCTTGTGCTTACTTTGATCTACTATGATGCATGCTTATTCTCATATGTTTAGCTAGCATATGTTCTTAGTAGGAATAGATGTAATCGTGGTGATTAGTCTATGTCTTGCAGATACATCTTAGTAGAGTATAGGAAGTCGGTGTGATTACCTTCGTGTGGTGACAGCATGCGGAAGGGAAAGGGCCGAACGATTGCGTAATGTTGAGTAGGATTGATGGCGAGTATTGTGGGAATCGTTTGAGGTAAAACTTTAGAAAACTGGAGGCGTTAACACGCACCTCGCAGTGGTGACCACAAGAAAGTAGGCCGCTTGCGAGCCTCCTTTCTGAGAGATGACTCTTTATCAAGGTGCTACATAGATTGGTTACCACTTTGGCTGGAACTACAACAAGAAGACAATAGGCTCATGCTACCTTTGGTTGTGTTACCTCATATATATATGGATGTGATCTGTTTACCCTGTCTATAATACTTATCTCACGATTGGATTTACCTTTATATGCAATTCATGCTTCATGATAGGATTAGATCCGTTTAGCTAGATAGAGAACCCTAGTCAGTTCACTGCCGATCCACGTATTGATAAACCTTGGATTGAATACTATAAAGGAAAAGTTACGATGATCCGTACGCTTGCGATTTACAAATTAGCGTGCTAATTGCTGTCAACAGAGAATCGAAGGGGAAAAGTTTGGATGTGTGGTGTAGATGAACATCAAAGTTCATGTTGCCCATGTGCTTCATTTTGGTAGGCAATCAAGAATAGTAGTAACATTGTGGCTGGGAACTAGGGGCTAAGAAATTTTGTTGTGTGTTTAAGACCTATCTCCAAACATCTAGGAGAAAAAAGGTTGTGCCGGTAATTCCAATTTTGAGTTTGGGATTTATCAGGATCCTCTTCACAAATTTTGCTCATCTATTGGAACATAAAAGTTTCACATTAACCCTATAAGCACCATTTTATTATTACCACATACTATATTTCTTAGCACTCAACTGCGGTATTGGGCATGTAGCTAGAGCTATTTCGCATACATGTAGGGAGACTATAGATATAGTCCTTACTCTATTTGATAATAATTTTAGAGACTCCAAAGGTGATACTAGTAAAATAATAACACTATATCAAAGGGAAAAGTTTAGGTGTGTGGCGTAGATGAACATCCATGTCCATATTGCCCACATCCTTGATTTGGACAAATAATAAAATGCAACATTGTGTCTAGATTTTAATAACTTCAATTTTTTCTTCTATTATTATACCTATTACTTAAAAAATGTTAGTTGACAATTTTGGCATTAGGATACGTAAGATCATCTTCCACCAAGTTTAATGAACCATTAAATTAGAGCACAAATTTTTCATGGGTTCTTATGCGCACCATTTTATAATTCTTACATACCATATTTCTCACCACTCAATATGCACAGAACAAGGAGAAGACACGCTTACCAATGGCACCGGCTTCATACCAAAATTCCTTCTGAATCAACGGGAATTGTCAGAACATGTGGACGTACGAAATCTGCCAGGGTGCTATGCCACTACCTTTTGGGCCTTTGGGCAGTGTATAGTGTTGGAGTCCATTAGGGATGCATCTAGGGGTCTTGTGCATCCCTAAACCCTTTATAATCATCAGTAGCTATCACCCAAGTTAAGGTTTGGGGTTTTGCTTACATTAATCTATCTTCGAACAATCGCAGTTCATCTATTTGTGAGACCCTAACTTTGAGTGCTAAATACAAGGATTTTTGCAAATTGAGTTGTGTACTTTCTTTCTCTTGTTTGTGTTCTTGATTCGCGTGCAGGGGATAGCCTTCATGGCAAGGTCAACTAGGCAGCGCATGGTTGATAACCAGAGGAGAAGTGGTACTACAATGGCGAGCTTCAGATTTTGCTGATCGGAAGCCGGATCGGAGTATTTCTACTCCACCAAATTCAGAGTTACCTTTACCTGATAGAAGATCGGGTATCCTAGTTTCCATCAAGTTGGTTTGAGCTCTCATGAGAGGTTCCTACTCTCAGCTTTAGTGTCATCTTGTTCCATTACATTTACAATCCCTATGTTGAGTACCATGTGTAATCTCATGGGGTAATATCTCTGTTCTTCCCCTGAGGACGGGTGATCTTGATATGTAATGTCTACACATCTGTAATAACTAGATTAGGGCAGTCTGAGTGTGTAGTAGAAGCATTTCAAGTGAATCTAAATGCTAGGAAGGACACTAATATTTATCTTGTTCACAACCTTGTGTAATACCATTGCTTTGATTTTATTATATTTCGTACATTTGCTATACATCACTAACTTGCGAGTTTTATTAGCAAGTTTAATATAGAGTTATGATCGGCAATCCATTTATTCCCTATGGATACGATGTAAACCTCAATTGGATACTCCAAAGTTACATTGGTATGAATACTTACGATAGTTGTTTGCAACTAGTGTGCATAGGAGGCAACGGCAATCTCATTTTCAGCCTATGAAATAGGTCAGCCATTTACATGATCAAGGTTTAATTGAAATTTTTTAACCTCCCATGGGTGGTGGGGGTGGGGTGGGGCAGAGGTAACACTTTGTCATTTATTTGATATTATAGATGTTAACATATTTTTCTACAAAGTTGATTAAAGTTAAACAAGTTTGTCTTAGGATAAAGTAAAATAACATATAATTTGAAACGGATGGAGTAATTTGTTTAGTACGAGTTTTAAAGAAAAAACATCACCCCACCATAAACACTGTATCATACTTTTCCCAGGTGAGGCTAAACACGCATGACAAGCAAAAACACCTTTTTGTTTGCTAAGCACCACTTTAAGAGCTTTGGTTGGACGAGCTCGGTGACTTTCCCGTGCTCGCGCGCGCGCGAACACAGACAAAGATCTTAGAAAACGAACAGAGAGAAGGAGACGGCTGCCTGTGGTCCATCAAGCACGCGTTCCGCCTGCACCAAAAGATCGCCATCTCCCACCCGTGACACGCACTGCTCAGGCATCCGCCGAAAATGACGCCAAGCATACACTGCCACTTGGATGGAAGGTTAATAAATAATACAAAAGCTTAAACGACTCAATTTCTCTCGGAAATTATACTTATTGCTTTCACTCAATCAACGACGCCGGCATTTGGAAGATTCCGGAGTCCCCATGATGGAACCTGCACGGAGCTAGATCCACAGCCGCACGGCACCAATGGCCGGACTGTCTCTGTAGCCATGTCCCCTTTCCAACTTTGGAAAACACACAGTTACGCCAAATCACATCCTGGAACAGAAGCCGTCCCAGCATGCACACACCGGCCACCTACAAATGACGTACGTGAAGCTTAGGCCCTGAATAGCTGGGACTAAAAATTACCTGGCTAAAAGGTACATAGCTAAGCATTAGTCCATACCTATTTGATACATGAACTAAGATTAGTTAGGTCATGCCCCTCCTTTTGAAATGGTCCTCTAACTGTGGATAGGGTTGGAGGTGGGATGTTTGGGCCCTTTTCCATCCGGTGCCCTTTTAGCTACATTGGAAAGGCTAATGGACTATTTTTTAGGTGGGATGCAGCTAATTTTTAGTCTAACTTTTAGCCTTCCCGTTTGGAGCACCTAGAGCTAAAAGTTAGCTGGGTCTTCAAACTAACCTGTGTCGGCAGAGTCGATGGGATTTGGAGTTGCATGTATATTCTGTTTTGATTCCGGGAGTTGCATTTAAAATAATCGATCATTAACCAGTACTTCCTCCATTTCAAATTGTAGGTCGTTTTAGTTTTTCTAAATATACACACTAGACATAATATATATTTAGGTGTATAGCAAAAGTCATATATTTAGAAAAGCTAAAACTAACTACAATTTAGAATTTGAAAATAAGTGAGTACTCCATATTATATTAATTTGGATCATGGTAAACTGGCTTACACTTCTCTTGTCAACTCAACACCAATTGGCATCAAGCTAAGAGTACTCCACTTTTCTATATACTATATATGCATATGTGTACATTTAATTTACTGCTCATCACGACATTTAATTTCAGTTTCACGAGACGAATAATGTACACCATTGCACAGTTCCACAGAAATTAAACATCAAATTATTCAACGATGGATCCAGTGATGATATGCACAGCTCGGTTGCGGCGGGCAGATGATATATCTTGCAAGGAGTAGCTCGGTTGCTGCTAGGGTACAGCTGTGCTAGCTAGAGGAAGAGGGCGAGCCATCAGCTGTGACAGGAGCGGCGGCGGCCTTGTTGCTGGCCTTCAGGGACTCGAGCTGCGCCTTGCCGGCCAGGCCGCGCTGCCGGATGAAGACGCGGTACTCGTCGAAGGTCATCTCCGGGTACAGCGCCGGGCGGCCGGGCGCCACCAGCTCCGGCATCGGCGCGATGGGCAGGTCGCTCCGCGGGTTGTAGAAGAAGGCCATCGACAGCCGCTCCTCCGCCGCGCTCACCGTCACCCGGTGCTCCACGCTCTTGTACGCCGCGTTGCTCAGCACCTGCAGCCGCGCACGTATGTTAATGTCACCTGTAACTGGCTAATAATTGACAGAATACGTATGATGGATGGACGACTAATTATTGTTTAGGACTTCAATTACATACACCGACAGAGAGTTAGGCCGCCGGTAACTCTTGTCTCCCTATGCATATTTGTATAGTATGTACGGAGTAGATTCGGTCTGCGAGTGCCACCAGTTTTATTAGACCACTCACCACACAACTATACTCGATGAGAATCGCTCATCAGCGGAGTGCTAAGCGTAAGCGACAAGAGAGTCAGAGGTCAGACTAGTCAGCAAAGCGAAATAATTCAGATGGCTCGATCTTCAGATGGATGACGGATCGATCGGGCCATCGGGGCAGCTGGTAATCCCACGTGCACGGGCCTGCATTTTTGTAAGCGAATGGCTCAGGGCCTCTCGCGCAGATCAGCTACCTGATCTATGATAGCAACGGCACTCGAATGCCAATGCAAGCAGGCACACATCCAGTCTGATAGCCAGATACTGTACGTCTCTGGCCAGTACCCACAGAACACCAGCTGGGTCAAGCCAAGTAGAAGACAAACTACCTCACTCCCACTCTCACCTTTATCCATGTGTACATGTGCTGTGCACAGTGCACACATGGCTTTATCTAAAAAACAGTGTGCATAAAGATAGCTAAATCTTTATAACACAATATCTATCCATATATTAGCTAGGAGTATAGCAATATAGGCCCGATGTATATATCAAGATGTTTCTTTTTAATTTAGAGAAATTAAAGGGCGAAGTCCTTGCCTTTGCTTGAAGGCGTATATTGGGGTCATCAAGATGAGTTGTTTCCAAGAAAAATAATGATAATTATATTTTAGGTTTTAGTCTCCCTCCGTTATAAGAGGTTTAAATTTAAACTGAGTCAAATTTCTCAAACTTTCTGCCGGGGTGGGAGGGAACCGGCCGAGGTTCGATCCCTCGCACCGCAATGGCTTCCAGTGAGATAGTTTGGTTTTTCCCAAGTCAAAACCAAGTCCATAGAAAAGAGCGTTAATAATTTATGATATCAGATAAGCATATATATAATTAGATCCATTATGAAATAATTTACTTATTTAATGTGTTAGATGTTAATATTGTCCTCTATAAACTTGGTCAAACTTAGAGTTGTTTGACTTAAGATAAACTAAGCCTCTTGTATTTCATAACGGAGAGTATGTGCCTTGATATTGCATTTATTTGGAATTGCATATATTAATGTATTTTTTTTACATTTTGAAACTAAAACCTCCAAACCTCTTACATTTTGAAAATGGAGGTACATGAAGACACCTAGCTGCCAAACTTTAAGTCGTAAATGGTTGTACCTATTCAAGGGTGACAGAAGCCCTTCTTCTTTTTGCAATAAACTCTTATACTACCAACTACTCTACTGTAGAAAAAGGTGGCGTTTTTGGTTATGTATAGTTAATATATCAGATGCTTCAAGTACACTAGAATTGAATTTTTGAAGATGGTATCTGCGTATGGTTTAATGTATTATAGTGTGTATGATTACATGGATTATAAAGCTTACACATATGTGGCAACTTTTTATGTATATGGCCGATATTTTATAAGGGCATCCGATACTAGCTTAGGTGGCTAGATAAAGGACAGGTGTTCGATCGGTCATCAGAAAAAAAAATAGTATGGCCCAACATTTATTTTGAAATATTTGCACTGGGATATGAGAGGTTTCATGCAATAAAAAAACTACCCTATCTTTCATGGGGATTCGTCCTTTTGTCGTGAGTGCCCTGAGTCCTGACACAATCAATCAGATTCGGCGACCCTTCGGTTACGATTGGTGTAGCGCTAGTCTTCTTGTTCTATTTCTACCCAGTGGATGCTGGTCCAAGGACACGTGTCGACGTCCGGCACAGCCTTGTACTTATTCTCTGTTTTGATTTTTATTTGTAAAAAAGAAGACATCTTTCCGTCGTGCACTTGGATAGGTGCGCATGCGGTGCAACGTCGTTGCACGTATCGCAATTTCAGTCAGATCAGCGTTGCTATCGACTCAAACCTTTGTGTATTCCGTTTACCCTTATCCTCCTTTCCGTTTTCTTTTTACTAATGCAAGGGACACGTCCACAGTGAGCAGAGCAGAGATGTACGTATTTATCCCACGTGCGCGTACGCTGCTAGTTGCGTATCGATCGACGTGTACGTACCTGTATCTGGTCGCCGACGTTGACGATGAAGGCATCGGGGACGGGCTCGACGGTGATCCACTGGCCGTCGGGGCTCCTTACCTGCAGGCCCCTGACGTGGTCGTCGACCAGCAGCATGGTCATGCCGCCGGGGTCGGAGTGCGCCGCCACGCCGAGCGTCAGCTCGGGCTGCGGGCACCGCGGGTAGAAGTTGACGCGCATGCACGCTCCCTCCCCGCCCGCCCCGCCGAACGCCTCCTGCAGCCTCCCGGCCTCCAGCCCCAGCCCGCTCGACAGCAGCCGCATCACCCTCCGGCACAGTTGCACCACCTCCTCGCCGTACTCCTCCGTCGTCTCCCTGCAACACCCATGTCAACTTGTGCAGCTAACTAGCATGCATCGGATCGATGATATATTCCACAGTGCTTGTGTACCGTAGGGAGGCGGGGAGGGAAGGCCATTTCTCGTGGCTCTTGAGGGACGGCGGCAGGAGGTGGAGGAAGTAGTAGTCGCCCCAGTCGAGGGGGCCGCCCTTGGCGGTGCCGAGGCGGCTGCCGTAGCCCTCGTACGTCGCCGGCGAGTTCGCGTAGCGCTCGCGCACCTCCGCGGGCTGCCGGAAGAAGCCGCGCCACGCCGCGCGCGCGCCGCGCAGCAGCTCCGGGCGCACGCCGTGGTTCACCGCCTGGAAGAAGCCCCACTCCCGGCACGCCGCCGCCACGGCGCGGGACGTCGCGTCGCTGTCCGGCATTGACAGGTCCACCACCGGGATGTTCGGGCCGCCTCCGGCGACGCCGCCGGAGGCAGGGGGCGACGGCCGGTCCGACTGAGGCTTGACGTACCGGTCGGGGATCGTGTCGCCGCAGGTGTCCGACACGGTCTGCACGCGCACCACCGGCTCCGGCCAGCCGGCGCCGCCGTTGAAGCAGCTAGTCATCAGATAGACCTGGTTTAAGACAAGACACACCCTGCACTGAACTATAGCTTACACTGGCATGTGATGATATATATTAGTTGCAATTGGACAGATGGTCCTGAGATGAATTGTAATACCATATTTTACCCTCTTTTTATAAAGGATAAGGGAGAGACAGTGCCTTTGCGATCATCATTGGGGTGTTGAATAAAGAATTGCAGCTAGTGGGCTTGAAAGCAACATGCATAGGGAAATGAAGCACGTGCTGGAAAAATTAATAGTGGTACAATACGAAAAGGATTAGCTAAGGCAGTAGTAATATTCTAGGATCTTGTGAGGGAAAAGGATTAGCTAAGGCAGTAGTAATATTCTAGGATCTTGTGACGGAACATCCACTAGTGCGTTTAGGACAAATAAACTAGCTAGTTCATTTCTAAACTACTAATTAGTTTGTTCTATACGTGCAAGAACGGAAGAAGTACAAATGAATTGTACATATTTTCCTACTAACTAAAGTTTAAAGGTTAAATTTGTCCGTGTGTACAATCAAGACTAGAGGTCGGGTGCAATTAAATAAAATAATTGCAAGAGCTAGCCTTCAAGTTGGAGAAATGCTATCTTTAATAACAATTCTCTGTCCTAAAAAAAATACTGGTCGATGTTGGTTTATTATTTTTTATCAAGTGGACCACAATTTTCCTAATATATTTCGCATATTTTCCGACAATTTTCTCAAAGCTCTAACAAACTCATACCTGCAGTTATGGTATGTAGCTATCTGGAAGCCGTTGGCCACTTTTTAAAAAATTGTCCGGAGGTGGTAGTATGTCTAATTCCTAGTATCCTACTTCATCTAATCACAATAAGTCTGATAAGGATTTTTTTTAGGGTAGCTTTAAATTTATTCATAGAGTCTGACAACATAATATTGGTTCTACATGATTTATCATGAAAGTACTTTATAATATATATAACTTTTTGTCTAACATAATATATTTTTATAAATACTACTGTTCAAAGTATCACATTACATAACTACGTTGATCAATATCCTAATGAATTTAATTTGTGGTCAATGGAGGTATAATTCACGTCCACATATGCATATGTAGCGGTTGCTTTTGCTCGAATTTCATAACTGGATCAACTGATTAAAAGCGCCGAAATACTTTAGCTTGTTTCACATTGACGTCAATTTGAGAGCAAAAAGGAGAGCGTGTTTTGCATTTTCTTCCACCATATGCCAGAGCATTGTCAGCACGGCAACATGGTGAGTGTTACTATAGCGTGCTATAGCGCTCTCACTTGCGACTTTCGGGAGAGCATAATATATGCGCATTGGCTAGTGCATTATTATTCTAGGTCACACATCGAGAGGAGCAACAGCGTGCCTTTTTTGCAACGCGACAACACATGCTTAATTGTGACATGGAGTGAAAAGTTATGCTTTCTTGGTCGGCGCATCTATCCTAGGTTATATATATATATATATATATATATCATTTGATCATTGAAATAGTGAATTTTAGAATTGTGTATTTCCTATTTAACTAATACTCCCTCCATTCTATTCTAATTTTGTTCTAAGTTAAACTTCTCTAATTTTGATCAAATTTATAGAAAATTTTAGAATTGTGTATTTCCTATTTAACTAATACTCCCTCCATTCTATTCTAATTTTGTTCTAAGTTAAACTTCTCTAATTTTGATCAAATTTATAGAAAAGATGCACAAATATCTATAATGTAAAACTACTTTCAATGGATACACCATATAGTATATATTAATTATCAATTTATTTGATATTATAAATGTTAATATATATTTATATAAAGTTAGATCAGTTTGACTTAAGTTTAAACTAAAATGACTGGAACCCAGGGGAGCATAATTTATTACTGGCATAGCTAGCGTTTCGATGGCATGTTGGCTAGTAGACAAATAATCCTGGCTATCCTGCCAATGAAATTGCTTCAGATCAAGGTTGATAGTGTTCTTCAAGGGCTACTCACTCTATCCTAAATTAGTCATTTTGATTTTAATTTGGGACAGAGGGAGCAGCTAGCATCTTATTTGTATGCCCACTAGCAATTAATTTGCATATTGTGTGTTGATATGTTCCTCTCTCTACTTCGCTACGTTTGTTCATAACAAACAGTACGCACTAATCAAGGAAATATAAGCTAAATCATATCCCTAGCTATAACATGTTCTAAAACATTTAAGTAGTAAATTACCGAGTAAAAACATCACAATAGCTTATTCTTGGAATCCTCAATTGAGAAAGATATATTATGGAACATAGAAATTATACATATATATTACCAAGGTTATAGAAAAACATAGAAAACTAGGGTGAAACGGGCACACCACCACCAACAGTGCGTACGTGGGGTTGCGGCATCCTAGCTCCTCTCCAGTCAGTTTTTTTTTCTTTCCTTGCATGTATAGTAGCTAGCCTGTTTGGTTAGACTTCTCTATCTCTTTGAGCCATATATGCACGTGGGCTGAATAAGGATCCTTTTGGATCTAGCTACAGGTCAAATATATACACAGAGCCTAGTTAATATACGAATCTAGCTAGCTAGGTCAAATATATAACCTTTTACCTTAATCAAGAAAGATGAAAAGGCGATGGAAAAGCTTCCCGGTGTCATTAAGAGCGTGTTTGGTTTCATGACCACAACGTGTCACGCCACAAGTTAGGCGCGCCATAGTTTCCTAGGTATACGTTTAGTTCGCGCCACAACTATGGCGCACTAAACTTTCTTAGCCCTATGTGTCATAGAGTCATTTTCTTGCTAAAGTTTATCAAAAGTGTAGCTCCAAATTTGTTAGCTAAATTTTTTGTGGCCGCCACACTTTGCCTAAGGTTAGTTGTAGCAATGTATGGCTACTAGGAACTAAACATACCCTAAGTTGAGTGTGATCCTCAAACTCGAGTGGACTAAATGAGTCTATATGCTTTTGAACCACGAGGCACACGGGAGGACCACAATGGACAAACTACACAACTTTATATTAAGAAGAAATAGATATTTAAATTTGCCTTGATGAGGACACAAAGTTGAAAGGTTTAGACCCAAACCGCGTCAGCTATAGGCTCATTTCCTTTACCTTAGTTAAGATATGACCTTCTAACAGAGCATGTATATTATAGAATTTAGTGTCATCGTGATCACAGATCACGGACGTCTTTCCCTACCTGCCTGTAGTAGTTTAAGCAATCTTTCTTAATTTCGTAATATATATAGTGTAACGCATCATCGATGGAACATTTTAGCTGTCACACCTTTATTTCTCTCCACAATATGTTCACATGCATTGTCAAATTTGTTTCTCTTGAAGATCCAGGCGCTACCCTTTGTTAGATGAATTCATTAATAAATTGAAACCTGCTACATCATTTAATTAGTTTCCACCGATTCGATTGACAAATCAAGGGGGGCGCATGTGTGTTAGTTGTACACATACATGTGAGTCATATGAGACGCTGAAGAGGAGTGCTGAACTGATAGTCCTACTAAGGTCAGACCCAGAGCAATATATAATCCTTCAAATTGAAAGCCAAAACGTTCCTTTTTCCTCAATGTGAAAGCGCGGTTAATGTGAGGCGATTAAGAAAGGCTAGCTAGGCCTGAAAGGACTTGGGCAACCAACCCCACAAACGCCGTCCTCATCCCAGGCCTATCTGCCTGTTGAATCACGTTTATGCATGTCTGATGCTGCTCATCTTCTTGTTTTGCATGCCTTGTTTAATTGACTAGCTAGTTTTCTACCCTGACAGCGTTAAGAACTCAATAGGCGTGACTCATCACTTGAACTACTCCCAATCATGCATGCCAGGCTTCTGCCATAGCTAGCTGTGTATGAATGCTCAACTCACGTGTTTTGAGTAATTATAGCCTTATTAAGGTCTTGGACCTTTCAAAAAGGACAAATAGATTGTCTAAAAAATTGTCATGCCATATTGCATCATTTTTATTTTTATTTTTATTTTTATTTTTTATTTTTATTTTTTTTTTTGGGGGGGGGGGGGGGGGGGAGGGGGCACACTATAGCTAATATGCATACACAGTAGTATTGTTGTTTAATTTAAATTTATAGGTTTGGGAAGATTCTATATATATCAGGTATACAGGGAAAAGGGGGGAAAGCTGTTAATTCCGGTAATCGGACCTTATTGTAGGAGTACCTCAGTAGAAGTTGATACTGGAGGACACATTAATGACCCGACCTTCAATTCCGTGCCTAAAGTAATGAGAGAACAAAGTTGCTCATGATCGTTAGTAAACATTCTCGCTGGGTTATTAACTCATCGGTGGTATGGATATATATATATATATATATATATATATATATATATATAGTATCATCCCTCAATAAAACACTCTTTCTTCGAAAAGGAATTTGGATTATTAGCTTGATATATACCTTTGATCGATCATGCATTTTACTTGGACTCTTTCCACAACTGAAGTAAAGCTGGATTGATGTTCAGAACAGCGTCATTTCTTGTCAATCTATAGCATATATATGTAGCGTCAATAGATCTGCAGCACGAGCAATCCGTTAATTGTAGATGACGAGGTCGAATGATGTGACGCTAGAAATGTGGCCGACACATGATTTTGGTTGCAGCTATGGATGCAACTCCGATCCTTGCAACGCGTCATAAGCCATAAGCAACAGCTCGATTGCTGGCCTCGATCTCTCTTTGTTAACAGCAGCAGCAGCAGCAGCAGTATACTATGCACACTGAAGCTGCTTCCCTTCTCCTTAATTTAGTCCATGATCTCGTTCTTTATCAGTTATCAACAGTGGTTAATGTTCGTGTTAATCTTTTGTCCATATACGTACTCTGCAAGCAATGCTGGCCGTTTGCACATTAGAATCACTAAAAGGACACCAGATTCCTAATTAGGACGACTGGACGAAGCCCTATGGAGCTAGTGTGCTAATACCTTTCTGTCCGTCAGCATGAAAGCTGTTTGGTAACCATCGAATAATGTCTAGTGCAAGCTAGGCATGTGTTCAATTAGTTCAGTTTCTATTCAAATATGCATGTCACTGTCTCATATATATACATACAAACAATGAATGTGCAACATGTGGTGGAGAGAAATAAATACTGGTTGTCACACACTACTATATATCTTGTACTAGCACAGATGTTATTATTGGTACGTTCAAATGTGATCGAGGGTTAGCATTATTTATATGATCCCCAAGATATCAAATATGCATATGCATAGATTAGGATCGTTTTATAGGAATCGGTTGAGTATGCTCATGTACATGGGCGCACTTTTGCTGACATCCACTGTTGGCCTGATGAATACAGAAATTGAAGAGGTTTGCTCGCATCATGATGCTTAATCTTAGTAGCTAGCGTAGTACTATGATAGAAATACAATTGCGTGCATAAAACATGCGAAAATGATACAAATAGATTACTGTTTTTGAGCAGGTCATCGTCATATCCCGGGGTTCTGATATGACCGCGCAAATATATGACAGGAATAATACAATTTGCTCGATGCATGCATGTATAGTGCCTGCTGTCTACTGCAGTCTCAGGCTCTCAGCTCAGTCCTTTATCTTGGCCGTATGCCAAATATTAGCTAGTTTAGCCCTTTAGGTCATGGACTCATGGTCTAGGTTATACTCCGTAAATAAGAAAAGCTTAAACATTGCACATGCGGATCAAGTGGATAATGTGCTACGACCCCGTCCAGTTGGTCCGATCCCCAAGTGGGCGCGCGCGCGCAAGACCTATCGGACTGATCGATGACATTTTATGCCAAACATCAGCTTAAACAATTTGCAACAATCTTGACGAGATCCTGCACGAGAGAAGAATTTGGGACACAGCTTCTCGCTTTTAATCGGTCGATAGATTTCACCACGTTTGCGGAAAATTCAAAGCCCCAGCTCATCCTGCTAGCTGCTTGATGGTTTGTTTGAAGGGGAATTGCTAGCTAGTAGCAGTGTTCTGTCGGAACGGAAGCCTTGACGCGAGTGGTTCTGAACGACTCCACTGCAGATGCTGATGAGTGGTGAAGGGACATGTCAGATAAATGTGTAACTTGCACACGCATGCCATTCTTTGGTAAACGTAGACGGAACGTGTCATATCATATCAGGTGGTAGATTCAATAATGGGGATGGATCGGGACACAAGTCACACGGCACTTGGGAGAGCACGGCATACATATCAAACGACAGGGTTGTTGTCACGCACATGTTTCAGACTTGGATGGGCAAAAAGAAAAATATTCAAAGATAGCCTAGGTGATCCTCGATCCGCGTCCTAATCTTTGACAACTCAACGCTTGTGCTCTCAGCCCAATTGGGCCTCTTTTGACTCCAACCAGATGATCTCCGATCTTGACACCATTGACAGTGTCGCAGCAAAATAGCGAGACACAATCATTCATGGTATCGTCCTTCAGATGCGATGCTCGTACGGTTTGCCTTTTTACAATAGTGATCGAGTTTTCCTTTTACAATAGTGAATTATTGATTATCGCCCTTGCTTACTAAAAGATAAGTGTCATCTTCTTCCTCTCTCTCTCTCTCTATCTCTCTATAGTCTATCTCATTAATCCATGCTGTTGTTAGTGTATACCACGCATAGCAGGCAAGCTCTCGGCAGAACTCCAGCACCACCGAGCGGTGCCGCCCTTGCCGCGTGCTTGTTCATGTTCATGGCCATTGTCTTGTAAATACTCACTCCGCTGTGTTTCATTGTCTGAGTTTCTTTGTTTTGGTTCGAATCCAACTATGCGAGATTGTAGCCAACTCGAACTATTCTTTTGATTTAAACTTTAAATACATATCATCAAACTATGTGAATCAATTGTTCGAGTCCAACCATCTATATATCATGGTTAATGGTGAAAAGTCTTACGGTTCAAGTCATGGTTTTGACGCAATTAAATAAAAAATATATTTATCGGCTCCTATGCAACGTTTGAGGCTTGAGGAAGGCTATCAGTTAAAAAAGATGTCAAACTACTATGTATAAGTGGATTGGACACATTTCCTACTTAGGTTAAGCAGTCATCTAGTCGCCACATAGTCGTAGCTCATTAAGCTAGCCTTTTAATTTTGGAAACCATGTTGACATGTATCGTGTGGCGTCATTCAGTATGTGATGAGTGATTATTGACATTGTTGGCATGTTCAGTTTATGTGCATTTTGTTTCTGGTTATTATAAATTTACAATAGCTGTTCAGTATTTATAGAAACATGTATTTTGGCTTGCGTGTAGGTGCACGAATGTGACATGACCGGCAAAGAGGTTGAGCTGGTGAAGCGGGAGGTTTGAGCCAATGAATCATGAGTTGCTAGGTGAAGTTATGGGCAGCCCACATCGCTCACATATGGAGGGCGTAAAAGATACGAAGTTAAGATTGAGATGACAAATACCGTGTTGATTAACTCAAGGTGGCTTCGATTCAAGATAAGATGTGCCTCGATCGGGATCGGGAGTTGGAACCACTTGATGCCGCCTTGGCGCCAAAGCTAAGGGATCGGATGTAGTTGGATCAGAGCAGCTCTAGCGTTGGTGTCTAGCTAGAGGGCTGCTTGGAGTTGTCAGAAAAAAGATTCGCTACTGCCTCACGTCGAAGAGAGGTGTGCTAGAAAGCACCACCTAGCACTAGCACTTGGTTTTGCATCAAGTGCTCCAAATAAAACAACATTGCTTGATCATTGCAATCTCCGCGGGAAGGAAATAACAGGGTGGCAGGGGATGATGACGAAAGAGGTAGGAATAATTTTTTTTTATTTGGGCCAGGATTCCACTTGCTTGACTACACGCTAAATCATTTTGTTCCGGAAAACACCTAGATGACGTGTCCCTGATCTGCTCTCAGATAGCTTGGCTAGAATCTAAGCAAGCGGTAAGCCATGCTTCAAAAAGCGTGTAAATATGTCTTACTAGTTTCCCTTAAAACCAAAGACAGGTAGAGAACGTGTGGCACAATCGTAAAATTTGTATTGAGGTATAATAAAGTTATGAAACCATCTAGTCCATTCGCTAAAAAACAAATATGCATGATTATTCTCCCACTCGGGGGTTTAAGTAGCTGACTGCCGGTCCTGAGATTTGGGAGGCCCGAGACGAAAGTAAAACTCGGGCTCTTTCATATAAACATTATAATAAATATATATAAAATATTACCGATAAATTTTAAATGTATCTAAAAGCAATATTCATATCATAATTATTTATATCTATTACCTTAAAAGTTTCTTTTAACATTCCTCGATGCAAAATCACTTATGATAAGAATGATGTTAATCACTTATGATAAGGATGATGTTATATCTATTACCTTAAAAGTTTTTCTCGATGCATAATGTTGCCAAAATCATTTAACCTCTCATGATGCATAATGTGCATCTGATGCATTTACTGTGTTCTTAGAGTCACTTACATTGTTATCATCGTCGTTGGTGTTAACATTTTCTTCCTGATTTCATTAGTTGGTTCATCCGCAACAACTATTGCCAACTCATTTGGGTTCGTCGAAGCGCCCGTATTACTCTCAGGCCCTGATAACTCTTGCCAAATTTATCTATAGCTTCTCCCTATGATTCTATCATTTCATCCACACATCTCTTCCTTTTCCTTTTCTTGCAGCCTGATTCATATTTTCCACAATTGTTATAAATCAATTGAGATAAATAACTTGTAATAATAAATTAATAATTAATGATATGGAGAATTAGAAAATTGGCAATCCAGCAAACTTGGGTGCCGACGCAGTCGAACAAGAACAGCCTGATCTCGTCCGGCGTAGTTGAACAGGAACAGGAACAACTCGTGCACAACGGCACGACGGGGATCGCGCGCGCACGCGGCAGGAGTGCGGGCGCAGCACGCGTGCGGTGGCGGCCCTGGGCGGCGCTGCGGTACTCGAGTGCGCACGTGTGGCGGCGGCGCTACGGAAGCGGTACTCTAGTGCGATCTGCTAACTGGCGAAGGTAATCGGCAGGTCAATTCGTACCAGCCACTATATAGAGGCCCACGAGGGAAAGTTTTACCAATTGGAGCAGTCGAACAGGAACAGCCTGGCGATCTAGGCGTTGGCCTTGGCCTTTAGGCCGGCCTAAAGGCACCTGAGTACCTGACAGAGGGCCTGACCTGACGTCCTGCTACCTGACACCGGGGCCCCTAGGAGCCCTGAAGTAAGCAAGGGCACTTTGGAGCTCATGATTCATTTACTACCGCTTGGCTTGGGATAGTGCTTCAAGTTAGGATAAAAGGGAGAGAGGCGAGACCTCTAAATCCATGTATCCAAAAGACAACGAAGAATAATAATAGAGCACACATCCATCTCGAAGTCATGTATTCACGAATTTGACTAAGGGGGTGTGTGGAAGATAGGGGCTAAACTTTAGCCCTATCACATTGGATGTTCGGATGCTAATTATGAGGACTAAACATGAGCTAATTACAAAACTAATAGCAGAACCCCTAGACTAAATCGCGAGACGAATCTATTAAGACTAATTAATACATCATTAGTAAATGGTTACTGTAGCACCATATTATCAAATCATAGACTAATTAGACTTAATAGATTCGTCTCGCGATTTAGCCTAGGGGTTGTGCAATTAGTTTTATAATTAGTATATGTTTAATACTCTTAATTAGTGTCAAACATCCGATGTGGCAGGAGTTAAAGTTTAGCCCGTCTTCCAAACAAACCCTAACTTGCATTGGCGGAGCAATTCCTAACGCTCCGTACCAAATAATCCATGTCACAGGCCTACAGCACTGCTACCATTGGTTCGTGCGCAAGCTAAAGTGAGGCGTCTTTTCGTAACACCTAATGGAACGAATTTTGTCACGGCCAGTGCACGGATGTCCCCCGTTCGCGCGTCAGTAGTGCGTGCGCACTAGACGCGCTTTACGTGCAGGAACGGATATTCTTCCTTATCCATCCGTTCTCTAGCTCCCTGTGCACGCGGGACAAAGCCTACTTCTGGCAAGCTAGCATGCACCGTCCATGTGTACAATATCCCAGAGTGCCATAGCTAGCTATCTTACAACTCACACCGGGGTTACGCCAGGGTCCTTGGTTCAGCTTTCAAAGTGAAGTGGTTTAAAAAAAAACTGAAAGCTAACCAAAAGCACCAGATGCTTTCAAAAAACCTGTTTTTGGTAGTTCATTTTTCACAGTAGGGAAGGGGTGGTTGTGACCGCTGTAGATCGGTGTTTTCGTGAAATTTACCTACTACCACTGATTATGTTGTATGGGTTCGCTTCTTTTTTCCTCTTCTGACTGTCCCGTCTCCCTCACACCCGTCGACGCTCTCTTGCCCGGTGCTGCTCCACCTCCCCGACCCGGCAGACTCTACCCGTCGACGCTCCAACTACCTGGCGCTGCTCCACGGTGCCCCTCCTCCTCTCCCGGTGCAAAGGCTGCACGCCCAGTCGATGGCGCTCTGCAGCATGCCGTCCTTGCCGAGCTGGCCCCGCCGCTCACTACGACCCCCATGGCGGCGCCTGCGGATGCGCGCAGGGCGAGCAAGAGGTTGGGGGGCGAGGAGCAAGAGGAGGGAAGGGGAGGCTGAAGACATTGGGCGCACGCGAGCTCTGACACCGGGCCTCACTGGGGCACGCGCGAGCTCTACCCACCGGCAGCCTCCCGCAGCTCTCCTCCGTTGGCATGAGGGAAATGATGACGTGTGCAGGAAATATGATGATGTGTGCAGGAAGATGTACGAGAGATTGACATGTGGGTCATGGATGGCAGGTGGGGCCCACTAACAGCAGTTTCTTCTAGAGCTACAGTTTTCCAACCAAACGGTTTTTAGTTCTCCATAGCTCACATCTCATAACAGTTTTTTCACATCTCACAGCAGTTTTTTGAGAAGTCACAGACAGTGCCTTACGCTGCTCTCTCTATCGTGCCGGCTTCCCCGTAACGCCCCTGCCCGCGCGCACGGCCGGCGCGTTCCGCCTCGCCCGGCCTGCCGTCTCGCTTGGCACCTCGTCGTCGACTTGATCGCGCGGCCTGCCGTCCAACTCCTGTGCATCGATCACCATCCATCTCTCTCTCCACTCTCCTGGATCGGACCAGCGAGCGAGAGAGCAACACCCGCGCGCGGACGGCTCGAGTGCGCGGAGCCACACGGATAAGAGACCCGGAAGCCCGGAAACAACGCCCGCGCAACGTGCGCGCGCCGCCGCGACACCC